>NC_092263.1:15148747-15273747 GCF_036320965.1 Panulirus ornatus | reverse complement strand
ATTATCATTATTATTACTACTACTACTTTATCACCAACATTACTTTAACTACCAAACTTATTATACTTTATGATACAACCATAATTTCAAGTTCTTCTGACACATTTTTTTTTTCTTCTCTGGAATACTCGTTCAGTGTGATTAGGGCCTTCACTAGGTGTGGTAAGATCCGATGTTTTGCATGTGTAAGAATGAAATCATAATAACTTATATTTCTTCTCAAAGATTTATATTGTTGTGAGTCATTTCTGATCTTGCACAGAAAACTTGGTGTTGAAACTCCACAATATACTATTCAAGTGACTTGTATAACTATCTGTCATGCTTCCAACCTGTACACAGATTCTTTCTACATTTAATATCTGGTGTTAGAGTCTAACTGACAGCATTGTTAGTTACATTGAGAGTATGGAAGGAGCAGGGACGAACACGTCAGGCGAAGATTGCGATTCTCAAGACGGCATAATACGTCACAGGTACATTCATCCTTTGATAAGTAGGGAGAAGAAATATAATTTCTCTTGAGAAACCATAATATGTAAGCACTTCTAGCTGGTGAACTCGACGAGGTTTGAATCATTCTACCTTTACCTTCGCAAATGCCGTGTTTATGTTTATCTAAAAGAGATATATCAGAACCACCAATAAAGCAACATCGTCATAAGATATCTAAATATTCACGAATATCCATCATTTATTGAGGGTTTGAATAAACAAGGAAAACTTTTCGAGTGATTTCCATTAAGACATTGTTTTGATAGCTATTGCACAGTTCTCTTCCTTTTCCACATTATCAAGTGGGATACACATCTATATCTATAGCTGTTCCTTAAAGTCTATTAGCAAGTTTTCAAGTTGACAATCATAGATTGTGAAATTGCTTAAGCTATTACGAGATCAAGGAAACTGTTCAAGACTATAGTTCCTGAAATATGCATACTTCTGCTTTTTTTTTTTTAGTAATTAGACTTTACGAAACATAAGTGCATCACTCAGAAAAGTAAACAATAGTACATACAAGGAAGCGACATTCTTTGTAGTATTAACCAACTCAAAGCGTCATAGAGAAAGGGAGAAAATCTAAAGATCTCTTTACTCCCTAATGTTCCAGTTTCCAGGAAAATTTTAGACTTGGAGCTTTTCCAGCCACGATAGAAGGAAGATGATGTGACACTTCTCCAGCTACGGCGGAAGGAAGATCACGTGACATTTAATGAATCACAACATAATTAAAGATTCTGAGTGAGTGGTGTCCCAAGAATGTGGTACGAGAAGAAAGATTTTGATCCTCTTGTGTCAGGTCACTATGCCAGTTGTTGACAAACACATACCAGGACAAGAAGGAGTTAATGTCTAGTTCTTATACTTAGCCTAAAGTTAGAAACCCGAAGGAAGGAATTAAGGAAGAGAATATAGTCATAAATGAATATCAAACTGTTACATATGTTAGATTTTCAGTCATTCTAATAACGAGTAATCCGTCATCAAATACAAAGATTTAAAGAGCTTTTAGTCATATACATGGCTAGAGAATTTGGTAAAAAGATCAGTTTCCAAGCATGAATCACAAACAAGTGCTGATCTATTGTTTTCCTGTGAGTCTTTTCATCTATTACATCAATTCATAACTTGTAAACTGTTAGGTATAGCATCTGACATATATTGATCTCCATCAGTCTATTCGGTCTATTCTTCAACAATCTTTTTAAAGTCATATTTTGCATAGTTTTCGTATTTCTTATATATCTTGAACCATTTCCTCATATCTTGCAATATTGTCAATGACTATATCTGATATTATATACATATATATCGTACAGATTCGTCACTATGTTTTTCTATGTTCTGATGTTCTTCATACATATGTTACACTGGTTTTCGATCGATGTTTTTACCCCTGTACACCGTTCTAGCAGGGAAGCAACTCTACCTTTTGGAATTTAGCGTAATTGCTCTTTGCCAGGCCACGAGATGTGAAGTTTGCCAATCGGGAGATCTTTACAGACGAGACATTGATCGTTTGATTAAGTCCATTGGTGACGAGAGGGCAGACACAAGACCATATACCTTGGCCTGATTAGTATTCATATGGTTGACTTCTCATCTGACGGTGATTTAATTGCGCCTTACGTGATGTACTTACATAACCAGGTAGCTTCAGCTATCATCTTGGTCGTGTATATAAAGAGAACAAAGCGATGAATAATATAGAATTTTCGACAGGCAGAAAACCAAAACTAAATTCAAAGAAAGAAATGACGATGAAGTATTAAGGATCTGTAGGCTGAAGCTGCAGAATCACTTTCATGAGCTGCAAGGAGTTGCAGAGGAGGAAAAGATGAAGGAAGACTGAGTGAATAACTATAAGTGAATGAAGTGACAGGATATGTGAAACAAAGACTTGAGTGCATGATATTCGTATCGTGTTATGGGAGCCATCGAGAACATACGACTATAAATTTTGACAACAACTAGATCAAGAAGGAAATTAATTCTATCTAAGAGACAGCTGAGCAACTCGACCTGGGTGTGACACAGAGGTGAGCCAGTTTCTGGTCAGTGTGCAATGTGCGAGAATTAACAAAGCAGTCCATATTACGATCATTGCTAAGTCATGTAACCACGGACCTCATGTCACCTGATCGGAAGGACGTAACAAAAGTGTAGCCTACTTGAGTGAAGAAAAATGGAGTGCGGGGAAGAGTGAAGGGGAAACGTCCCTCTTGGAGACCTGGATAAAAGTTGATAGACAGCATTAATGAAGTCAGGCACCTGGAGGCTGGAAGTCTCTATAGACAGATGAAGTGAACAACACGTAGGGAGACGAGAAGCTGCGCCTTCAGGACGAAGATGAACCCCTTCGGCCACCACAGTGAACGTAAGTGTTGTGAAAATGACCAACAGTTCAATACATTCATACCTTCAGACTGGATGTGGACCTTGGACATCACTGACAGTAACTTGTACCTTACGGTCACTAATGTGAATCTGTCTTTTGGGATAGTCTGAAACGGTTTTATGTTATGCTTGCATACTGATGTATTTTGTATATTAGAGTCTGCCGCAGTGCTAAGTAGTAGATCTTACGTCGAGCAATTGGGTCATTTAGTCTGTCTCGAGAGTCGGGAGTGATGGGTTGAATTCATCATTTAACTTTAGTCTTACAGATGTTCACACTCCACACTTTGAACTTCCATTGCCATACCCATAAGTAAAGAGAGCTCTTGGGTATGTGGATTAAATTTATGGTGTGGAATTGGGACATTTGTCAGTGTAAATAGAAGAGGTAAACTCCACCTTTTTGAGTACGAACTTTTAAGATACTCTATGTAGTAACAATAGTCATGTGCGTGTCTGATAATCAATAAACTACACTACTCCGAATATCTGATCACTTCCTTATCAATGCAACACACATGAAATACCAGCATATAAACTACAACACTCTCTGAATTACGGTATATACGCCAACTCGAAATCTGTAGGTGAACTTAATCAAATCAACATAAAACGATACTATATGTGGCCTCCATCCCTACCATAGGCATATACGATACAATCAATCTGGTGCTGATATATATCTTACATTAGGCGTTGCTACGCAGATATTATGTACAACGGTATGATTGCATTGGGAATCTACTTTCTCCTTGCTCGTCAAGATCTGTATAAGTTCAGAAAGAGATGATAATAAGATGAACAATAATCCAAACTGCCTCACAGAAGAACTGAAGAAATCGAGATTTTACAGAAGAAATTAAACAGAATCTACACGTAGCAGATTTTCATCTTTCTGTTGCAAAATCTAACTGGTCACCTATTCAATGTGCTGAGTTACTGGATATTTGTTTTTCAAAGAAACTATTAGACAGCTTCTTCGTCTGCCATAGCCCATCTTCGGGCAATGTGGGTCGAGTGGTTATAACACTCGCCTTCGAAACTTTTGGTCACTGCTTCGAGCTTACATCCCAGTATAATCATTCAGGACTTACTGCCACAGCTGCTCCCATCAACACTACACCTTGTCGACCGAGCTTTGAGAGGATGATAATGACCAGATAGGGAGGTGTCACCTGTATCACGACCCAATATTGTTGGCAACACACTGTTGAAGACAGATGTTCGGAGCTTGAGAGGTTAAAGTGACAATGACCTTGAGAAATGGAGGTTATTGACGAGATCATTCCACCTGATGAACGTCACAAGTAGTGCTATGTTAGGAGTAAAGTATTTCAGAATGATAACTTGATAACCAAGAACCGAAGAAGCAATGCTAAAGAGTCTGGCAATCGTTAACCTTCCATTTAATATCATGCCAATAGATTACAGATAAATTCTACTTTGATAAATGTAGCAGAGAACTATATTAGAATAATGATAATGATAGAAAAATAATGATAATGATAAAGAAATAATGATAATGATGAAAATAATTAAGGTGTAAGTCAGATGCCAAACAGTGGTGAGGAGTGTGGATGCTATCTATATAAACATCTGGTGATGATGATCAGCATTACATGACGAGAATTTCCATTGTTCTAAGCACGGCTCATTCTACCTACGTCTGCCCACAGCAAGTACCACAGTGAAGCTGGGGGGGAGCTCTAAGGGTGTCTATCCAGCGAGAACAAAGGCAGACTCCAGAGCAACACTTCCAGCTTGGCTGCGTGAAGTAAGCAGTATCTGCAGCAAGGTCACAGTGATGATGACGACAAAAGGCAGCCGGGTAACTGAGGGTGGAGGAAACGAGATAGTATGTGTGAGTTTGTGTGTGGTGAGCAACATGCCTTGTGGTCTTATTGATGGTGCGATCTTTCGAGCCGATATGCAGCTAAGGACGGTGTAGGGGGTCAAAGCTGTCGGTATGCAAGACAGTAGAGGTATTGCTCCAGGGTGGAAACTGGAAGGACCAGGGAGTTCTACATTCTCACGTCCGGAATCAAATTGGAGTTTCAAATTCGCGTTGAGAGGACAAAGTAAATCAGGTAAGGAGTCCTGTTCCTGTGAATAGACCTTCGTCTTGACGCAGCTGGAGTGGAAGTCGAGTGATTGTATCTGGTTCTCGAAGCTCCACATTGTAGATCCAGCATCGACCAATATCTCTCCGAACAGAGATACGCTATCGGCGTCTTCTACAACTATGGAAACATGCTGGAGTAAACTCCTCACTTAATCTCGAAGAGAAATAGAGTCGGAACTAAATAGCAGCCTTGCATCACACCATCGCAGGACTCCTAGAAGAACCTCGATCTTAGCCTTCTCATATTTACTGAGCTTGGGTTACAGAGCTTTGACAAGTTATGTCACATGCCAACTGGGGTAGTTAGAAGGGTATGAGGGTGTGAATCATATGCCACTTATATTGACTAATCCACAAATGTTCATACTCAGTGAGGAAAAATATTCACCTTTCTTCAGATTGCATCAGCGTCATAAATCCCCTTAGGAATGGAGCGCGAGGACTGTCTCAGGTGGGAATCATTAGCAATCATGAAACACCTGAGAAAGGTACAAGATTATCATGCTGAAGATTCAGTAAACGATTCATCTGACATCTAAAAAAAATTAGACTCGAGTAGAAAGAGATGATCGATTTATCATAAATTCAAGAACACTTGGAAAAAATATAGACTGAACTGTCTTCGTCGTTGGAAATAATATAGATAAATGAATCTGAATCTTTAGTTGTCTAAAGTGGTTAAGAGCTAGAATGTATAAGTCTACATTACCAGAGAGATCTCTGTATTGTATTACAATGAATGACAGAAACTGATACAATAATCCCTTCAAATAGTTACATTTTGTATACACTCTGATCACTTCCCAAACAAAAAGAAGTTGAACGTGTTGTCGATATTAATGGCAGAGGGTTAGACAAAGTCCTCCTACATCAGAGACCATAATTGCTCATGACAAGGAACTTTTAAGTCAATAATTGATGTATATATTTTTTTTTCATATTCTAGTTTAACATTATGGTGAAACAGTGAAATTTACGAGGCTGTGAACAGCGGCATAGAAACTGGGACTACTTGTTCCTATGAACCAAAATCTTGCATCCATAATTTATCAGTAACTTCAAAAGGTTCGCTGCTGTGTTATCAGCCACGTATGATATGCAGTTCAGGTAATGGTTACTCTCTAGTGTTACCTGGTGTGATCTATGATAGTAGCACTGGCTCTTAAAACTCCAGATGAGTGAGCTAAACTTGCTGTGAGGCAGGTAGGTACACAGCTTCAGTGGTATAGTATTATTTTTCGTATCAAAATAAAGTGTGTGACTGTCAGAAGTCACCCTCTATATCATCATTGTTATTGAGTCTTAATTGTTTAAGTGGACGCTGAAATTTCTCGCTAATTCAAAGCTTGTCTGTGGTGCTTTTAATCGATTAACTCACTGACATGAGATTTAGTGCGTTTCTTCATTAATAAATATCTTGATATTTTTGATATTCTTGAGGACTTTCTTAAAATGAAGCTCGAGACCATTTCTCTCAATATCCTAACCATTTGTAAACCAGTTTTGATCTTAAGGTTTGCATGACTGGCAGGTGGTGTGAGTTTGGTTTCACAAAATCTAATTACAGCAAGTGAAGGCAACGTTTCTAGACATGTACACAAAAACTGATCGAATCTCTTCCGCAAATTGTAATTGCTAACGCCTAATACAGTCACGTGATTTGCACCGGAGTCGTTTTCGAACACAGCAAACGAGGTGTTTGGCTGTTAACTCAGACACCATAAAAACATGAACCTGAGTGGAAAATATAATATATGAATCAAATCTACATCATCTTATGAGAGGTTAGGAAAGTTTGTGATGAAATTCCTATCCTCCAGATGGGAAAGACAATTCATTATCTCTCGAATTACATCCACTGCAAGCTTTTAGTCGGATGGGGAAAGTACAAGTCATTATGTATGTATAAGGACTCGAATCCATATTGGTTGTCAAGTGGGTAGACTTACACAAACTAACACGTCATATTTCATTGATAGATCGACGCGCCATTCCTTTTTCTGACCGCATTTTGGGTATATGGGAGACGTAGTGTGGGAGACGTGGTGTGGGAGACATGGTGTGGGAGACGTCGTGTGTGAGACGTCGTGAGGGAGACGTCGTGTGTGAGACGTCGTGAGGGAGACGTCGTGAGGGAGACGTCGTGAGGGAGACGTCGTGTGGGAGACGTCGTGTAGGTGACGTCGTGTGGGAGACGTCGTGTAGGAGACGTCGTGAGGGAGACGTCGTGAGGGAGACGTCGTGTTGTGGGAGACGTGGTATAGGAGACGTCGTGTGTGAGACGTCGTGTGTGAGACGTCGTGTGGGTGTGAGACGAGACCTTTGTTTCCTCATGAACAAGAAGGAAGGAGACGCTTCGCTGTCGTGACCTTCACCTGTTGTTGAGGATGGAGTCACAGGCTGACCTCGATACTGACAGAGGTAGAGCAAGAACTGGAGCGATCTGTCAGGAGGGAGAGTCAATAGCGTCGCCCATGTTAGGGTAGAAGTTGGGGAAAGCTGGTTCAGACTGTGTGGGATGCCTGAGACATCTGTCTTGATTAGTCTGTGGTCATAAAAAAAAAAAGAAAACTGCATCCATTTTTTTTTTTTTTCCAGATTGTCTGAGTTCCGTCTGTTGTTGCTGAGTGTGGATGCCTTCATGACAGAGGTCCTTGTTTAGGAACATTTGCTTCCCCCCCCTCTCTCTCTCTCTCTCTCTCTCTCTCTCTCTCTCTCTCTCTCTCTCTCTCTCTCTCTCTAACAGTCTCTCCATCCTGAAAATGAGTCTATCTGGGGAACGCTGGGTTGAAGACCATGCTGACTTCATATGAACCGAAGGTGATCAATCAGGCGTATCTCATCTTTCTGACGTGCATATTCTTAAGACTTTCCTGTCTTCTCATCCATGATATTTGGTTACACTGCTGAGCTTCATGAAGGATTACCATAACTGGTGTATGTTTCTGCTCGATTCGTCGTTCTCCGATGCAGGGTCAACGTCCAAGTTTACTCAGGGACTTCTCATTTCCTTCCTTTTCGCAAGATTTCACTTAATACTTTAGTTTGCCGAGTCAAACTGTTTATGTGGTCCTTTAAGTCTACTTGTCATTCCTCTGAGATAATGAGACAAAAATACGTAGGTCATAAACTATTTTCCTTATCAATAGATTAGCTGTGTTCACTCACAAGGATACTGAACACTATCTTTAAAGCTGTTTCTTTCATTTCTGAGGCTGAGGACATACTGAAGGTCAGAACCTTGGGCTGAGGACATAGCGAAGGTCAGTATCTGTGGCTTAGGATGCACTGAAGGTCAGTTTCTTAGGGTGAGGACATAATGAAGGTCAGTATCTGGGGCTGGGAGCGTAGTGAAGGTCATAGTTTTGCTGCGTCATCGTTAAAAAGGAGTCAGTGGGCCTGACCTCAAAGGCTATACCCAGAGGTGGGGGCTCTGGCGAAGGAGGAGTGGGGTGGGAAGTCCTCGAGGCCAGAGGCAGTGATTATGTAAGGCTGGCTGTGCCTCGCTCCTCCTCAGGATTTACACCTGTATAGGTGGACACGCTCGCGCTTGCACACAAACACATACACGCAGACATACAAACTCATACACACACAAACACAGACATACGATGATGATCATATACACAAACACAGACATACGATGATGATCATATACACAAACACAGACATACGATGATGATCATATACACAAACACAGACATACGATGATGATCATATACACAAACACAGACATACGATGATGATCATATACACAGACTCACAAGCAAGAACATGAAAGCAGACAGAAAAGGAGAGAGAGAGAGAGAGAGAGAGAGAGAGAGAGAGAGAGAGAGAGAGAGAGAGAGAGAGAGAGAGAGAGAGAGAGAGAGAGAGAGAGAGAGAGAGAGAACGTACAATCTTATCTGATTCTCATTTTTCCTATGATTGAAACTCAATCATCTTCATGTTTAGAAGTGAAAAATCACCTCACTGACTTACCATTACCCTGCCAACACCTTAATCCACACTGGAGACCATCCCAGTACATTTTCTCGCGGGTCGTTACTCAGCAAACTACTATTCTCTGGCAGTAGTCATTATACAATAAGCTAACAGGTTATATTGAAGAGATTCATGCGCTTGATAAAGGCTTTTATGTGGGCTAATTGAATTCAGGAAGTTCAGAAAAATCATTCTAATTTCTGAATTTTCATGCATGATGATTTTTGCTACTATTTGTTAGCTCTTTGCTTTAGGCTTCAGCAACATGTAAGTGAAAGCACTCAATACAACGCTTGCTTCTGGGATGGTGAAATCAAAGTTTGGTTCCAGTTTCGAGATTTAGATTATTCATTTTTCTTTTGTTTTTCTTTGTGAACTGATAATTGCTTTTGGGGAAATGATCATAGAGAACAGATTGGTGTTGTCCCATTCCTCCTCGTTATGATTTCTGGCAATATATCTTCTTAACCCTTAGAAGTTTTCATCAGCTTTCTAGACGTTCACTCAGCTGTTTAGATATTTCCTCAGCCTTTTGGATGATTCTTCAGTCCTTTGAATATTCCATCAGCATTTTGTGGGTATTCCTCGGCTCTTTAAATGTCCCTTTAGCCCTATGGATGTTCAGCCATTCCTCTGGATGTTCATCCAATCCTGTGGATACTGTCTCATTCGACTCTGAAGTGTCTTGTGGATGACCACCCAGATCTGCTTCATAAGTTATCTGTTTCTTCTTCAGTAATCATCATTATCGTAATGTCAGCATAGCAGTTCCTTCCTCATGCCGCAGCCGAAGAAGAGGCGTCGCCAGCATTGACCTTGCGGATGTAAACACCACAGCTCATTGACCTCCTAACAACACTGTTTGATACCATGATTGGCCATCTTCCTGCGCAATGCCGGGACGAGATACCAGATAGTTTGTGAGGAGTACCAGTCCTTCATGGTATGTGATTACTTGAGGCTATATTCATTTTTGAACTGGGAGGCTCCACCGACATGAAAGTACAGGGACAGACTTGGTATCAAGTGAGGATATTCCCTCTAAGGCTCAGTCCTCTGTTCTTAACGCTACCTCGCTAACGCGGGAAATGGTGAATATATATGGGGGAAAAAGAGAGAGAAAAAAATATATAGATAGATAGATAGATAGATAGATAGATAGTGTGATAGTGTGTGTGTGTGTGTGTGTGTGTGTGTGTGTGTGTGTGTGTGTGGAGCAGGTAATTGTAAACAGCTTGACTAGTAAGGTGATCATCTAGTTCGTGTATGATGACATCCTGGACAGCACAGCAGGATTCCTGTGTTGCTGCTTTCGGTCGTAAGAACGAGACAGGTGAATCGTGGAATCGTTCTCTTAAACCTACGTATGCAAGATCATTATATCCACCCAAGAGATTGTCGACAGCTGATCTACAATGATGCCAGGTACTTGCTACTACTTTCACTAGGAAGAAAACTCTCTGACTGGTGTACCCACGCGTTCCAGGACCATTGTTATCAACGCATTGTTATCATTCTACATGATATGGTGGAAGAACCAAAAAAGATGTGAAGATAGAATGAACACCACAAGTGTCCTTCTCCTTTTTAAGTGTGGTTTAACCTCACCTTCTACCCACTTCCTCACGACTTCACCTTTCAGCACTGAAAGGCTCAGGCGTATTGGAAGTTCAGGAAGCCCTTGAACCTTCGTTTCAATAAATCCCAGTCGAGACAACCAATTCCCTCTGTTCGAGTAGACGGTACTGGGATCCACATTGCCTCCTAAATATCTATTCTCTCTTCTCCCACAACAGCATCCGGCAAACCAGTGTCTAACATGCCACCAGAAGCACTGCCGAACTCCGTAGATGAATATAATCGTGATGTCTTCTGTGCAGCCGAGGCTTGGCATAACTCAGCGGATGAATGAGCCAGAAGCACTTTTCCGTGGACTCACAAGGGATAGACTCATCCTGAATATACGGCCTCAGCCATGATGAAGAAAACCTCAGCCGTGTTGGACCCGACTTCTACTCGCATGAAAGACTGGCTCACAAACCATTAAGTAAGTACCTCTTCTTGACGGAGTTTCTACTCGATCTCCCACGCTCTTCCCTTGGTACTCTCTTGACCCATAGGCTTTTCGTATTTGGATAATCCAGCCGCCTCTGTCGACTCTCAATATCAATGCATATGCGGCAGTTTAATGGCCGAACTATGATATGACCGACATGCTCAGAGTTGTCATAGTCTGCATAAACAATCAGGATCATTTTCACTCGATCCTTTCATCTCCAAATCGGCTTCTCCAACTTCTCCTTGTTCTCTCTCCACATCTAACATATATAGATCCTCTTTCTCAAACGTTTCCCACTCATTCTGTCCATAAGGCTATACCACTGCAGCACACCCTCTTTAACTCCCTCAACCATACTCTTCTCGTTACCTCACTTCCCTCTTACACAATCATTTCCTACTCCATCAACGCTCATAAGACCACATATTGTCCTCAATCATTTCATTTCAGTCACATTCACGCCTCGCACTTTGATATCGAAATGTTCACTCCTCGCATCCACACAACACCGTTGGTACTATTATAATTTCAAACAAGTATACCGTTGCCTTCGCAAACAGTGACTTCTTCCTCCACGCATTTCTCAGTACGCTCAGTTTCTCACTCGCTCTGCTGTCGCGTCATCAGCAAACAGTGAATCACCTCCTAGTTCCCCCAACCCGTGACAGACTACAGACCTGCTCCTCTCTCAAAGACCCTCACATTCACCTCCTCCACGCCGTAGACCCACCCACCTTCACCTGAAACCACTTGTCATCCTCTTTTGCTATTTTAGCACACACCTTACTCTCTGGGTATAAACTCCTCACTGTTCGTGATAACTTTCCTCACACAACAAACACACACACATATATATATATATATATATATATATATATATATATATATATATATATATATATATATATATATATATATACATATATATATATATATATATATATATATATATATATATATATATATATATATATATATATATATATATATATATATATATATATAAGTGAATGAAGGGGTAATCGCACTTCAGCAGGGGTTCTAAGAGTTTACTGTAATTACACTACACGTTTCATGGAAAAATAAATCGTCTAAAGTATTAAGAAAAGTACATGACTCGTGTTTAAAAGGACAAACTTTTCTTCAAAAAGTAAACCATGCACTTTTGGACTACCTGACCGCCCTCGGAACCTCATTTAGTCTACATAAAAACTCATCCAGTTGATTTCTTTTACATTAATAGCATTGTTCTACAGACAACTATCGAGGCGTAATTTACGTCGAAAGATATTTATTTTCTCTAAGAATAAAGATTTGAATATCAGTTTATCTAACTTTTTGGTAAAGATATGATTTAGAAGACTTTTTTTTTTCTTTCTAAACGAGTTACGAAAATATTGACACCTCTTCGTTTCGTTAGTGACGAGTGATCGGTGTACTGACATCAGTGAACGGGTTTATTGGCTGAGTCATGAGTGAAACTTGCGTTTTGCTCTAAATAAATGTTAACAAGTACTAGCAGATTCTGGCCCTCCAGGCCCCAGTCAGATCGCTCCTGCGGACCGACTTATCATAGATGAAATATATCATGATATTTTCCCTGAAATACACCCTAGCAGTCAGAGATTCCAATACTGCTAAGTAAAGGGATGAATTATTGATAAAACTGTATGGGGGTTAGTCATCGTGTCTAGCACCTTCCTCGGCTCATATTACCTGTTCCTTGATTCATATGCCGACCCCGCCCGGTGGCGGATGGTGAATTATATACTGGTTCTTCCTACCTGAACTCCTCTAGTGATGCCACTCAACATAAAAGAAACAAGTGTGCATCAACACATAGATTACGAGCCACGAGCAAGATAATCTGATAGGCTGTCAGGAATATACTGCGTCAGCATCATCAACGAATCAGCAATAACCGTACTTAGACATGACGATGTATTCGTACCGACACGCTTGACACTTCGCATTTTCCGTTTCATGTGGTTTTGCACATACTGCGTAATTGGGTAGCAAGTGTAGCCAAGGGAACCGGATGACCTGCCCTTTACCAACTTGTGGAATTGAGGTTGTGGGTCTCACTGTTAGCAAGATTTGATCTTCACAAAGGTTCATGTCTCTATACCCTTGAACCACAATATGTATACATATTTGTATATATATATATATATATATATATATATATATATATATATATATATATATATTCATGAGTTGGGGTATGATGTGGAAAATATAGCAGCTACGATTATCAAAAGATTCATACGCATTTCTTTCATTGGCAGAAGTTTCAGGAATTTACAAAATCAATTATCAGTATATCAGCAAATATATATATACATGTGTGCAGATAAAACGTAATCAATACATAACTTATACGAGATATCAATCATATGAAATAAACGAAAGTAATCTAAAGATGCATTAAATTCAGTGTGTAAAATGATGAACGTGGAAAATGCAACATACACATCTGACTTCATACGAAAGTAATAACTGCTTTTGTTCATACAACGAAAAATAGTGAACCCAGAACAGTCAGTTGCTGCTGCTGCCTGGCAACTACAGAAACCTAACAATTTCGCATTGAAACATAAATCCTCACTGTACATTCCCACCTCAACACGCTAGGCACTCATTTCCACACAACAGCACCAGGCAACTCCCACCCAAACCACTCTATAAACGAATCAACAAGTAGCTATAAAGATCTTACTCACACGTCTGAATCCTCTACTCACATCTCCCACCCCACACCCAACATGTACATACTACTGACACAATACATACACACTAGAATAACCAAACAACTACTAAACGACCGACTTCCCAGTTCAGTCTGAAAGCTCCAGCTAACCAGACATCCACCCACCACATACTCCCCAGTTAAACAAGAGTGAAAATGTCCCGTCTATGCTCTGGATCATCGACCAACGCTGCAACTCCACAAAACACTGTTTTAACATATCACATGACCCTTCATGCCCACGATGTGACTGCTACAAAGAAGACACCGAACGCGTGTTCCTCAACTGCCCTACACTCAGTCTCATACACATAGACGCACACACATCACAGCACTCTATGGCCTGAGAGACAGACAGACCGACACAATTGTATATTGGCAAGAAATACGTGGCAGCGCATTGATACATTGCCCTATATAGTGGCCTCTTGGAGCTGCGTGGGGGCGACAGGAACACAGAGCGTCCTAGGAGAAAATCTTGCTCGGCTGCTTCTCCTGTTTCTATTTGCAGGAAGGTATTCTCCAGGAAGACAGATTGGCTTTCCAGACCTCAGGTTTTGCCTTTCTCTTTGTCGCTTTCTGAGACACACGGTAAAGACATGGATAGTGTTTCCTTATTTCTTAACCGGTCTCCAAAATTATACACACACTCACACACACACACACACACATATATATATATATATATATATATATATATATATATATATATATATATATATATATATATATATATATATACCAGCAGTTAATGTCGGATTTGGGAGGCGTATCTTAGATATACATAGCACGACCAAGGATAAATTACCATAGGTATATAAATCATTCATTAAATCTAGCTATGCGTTTCAAACATCTTCAAGAATCTGCCGAAAACAAAATTTTCATATAGTGAAAACTACATATAGAACTATACGTTATAGCTGAGTAAAAGTATTCTAAAACGTAGTTGAATGACATGAGGTTATACGATACAGAGTGAATTAGACTTAGAAATTTCTAAGTGGATTCAAGTAACACAGAATACGACACGTTCGCTAGGATTTGAAGGGAATCCTCTCAATTATATATAGAATATGATTAAAAGTTTTCTATACCTTATCTAAATGAACTACGATGAAAAGATTACGAGAAAAATTCACTTACAAACCTCCAAAATAGGACAAGACAATTATAATTTGTGTAAGTCTTGAGAGAAGAGATGTGTTCGCTCACCCTGGCGTCTGTTTCAGTACTGCTTCATATTTCTTGGTCATTATTTGAAACTGAGATTCGTTAAGATGTTTCGCTAAAATTTTGCAGGGCTGGTAAAAAAAATCACAGATACACTTCAGATTTCGTAAAAGAGATTTACTAATAACAACAAATTGGTATTTATCTGTAAAGAATAAATTTAGTTAGAAGTGGATTAGCTTTTATGTTAGAATGATAGGAAACGCTCTGTTGCCATGGGAAATCTAATGTAACTCAGGGTAATCTTATTGTGTATAAAAGTAAGGCAATGTTACTTCTATTTAGCACAGATGGAAATTGTTTTATACGTAATGATTGAAAGTAATCAGGTTTGAGATTAATTGTTACCATGACCAAAGTGCTCAATAAATGCAAAGTGCCTAACTACCCTTCCAATATTTCCTACATTGCAGTCATGTTATGAGAATCTATACTAAATATTATAGTATTACATCCTTGTAAGGATAATTCATATATCTTTGTATAACCTTAGTTGGTTTAGAAAATATTTCATCAACTTTGGTATATGATTATATATTTCTATCATACTATACAGATTTTTTTTAATAAACTCCTGAAGATGTCAGAAAGATAGAGGTGAATAAAATGAATCATTCATACATCTATATCACTTTGGCCTGTGTGTGGTGTGTGCGTGTGTATGTGTGTGTGTGTGTGTGTGTGTGGTGTGTGTATGTGTGTGTGTGTGTGTGTGTGTGTGTGTGTGTGTGTGTGTGTGTCCAGTCCGTGCAAAATGGTAATAAATGGGGTTCTGATCACCTCGCCATATTTCCTTCCTTTTTTTCATAACTGTATGACAAATATTCGTGTCATAATGACACTGGTTAGACCACGCCCCTCTAACTCCGTCTCCAGCACTTGACCATACATGACCTCACTGTCGTGTGTGTCAACACTACCTCTCCTACAGCGTTCCCTTCCGTAGCTACTGGTACGAACAACTTTGCACGACACATCGCTCCATATAAAGTACCCTGTTAACACCTCCTCTGGCTGTGTTCCTTCTCCTTTTGCTTCCTGTACAGTGTTGACCTTCTATCAGTACTATATCCGCTCCTGACCCTTGTGCTGTCGGGGATAATAGTATCTAAACTATCACAACTACCTCCCATGGTCTATGCCTCCACTACTCGTGGAAGTATGGTGTTAGCTCTAACCTATTTTATTTAAGTTCTGTCCAATGATATTCTACTTGCGGGAGACTAAACCTCCGGTTGTTGCGACCTGTATCGGGCCTACAGCTGCCAGAACAATTCCTCTTCCTTGTATTGCCTTGTGAAACACCAATATCACATCTACATTTTAAACTAGTTACGTTACAGTATGATACGCTCAGGATATCGTTGTCCTGATGACCCTCTCTCTCTCTCTCTCTCTCTCTCTCTCTCTCTCTCTCTCTCTCTCTCTCTCTCTCTCTCTCTCTCTCTCTCTCTCTCTCTCTCTCTCTCTCTCTCTCTCTCTCTCTCTCTAACCCTCCACTTGTGTTAGAACTATACAACCACTAATCCCCCCCCCACATACTCAGACGATCGCGTACCCTAGCGACCATCAACAGCACCCCAAACCCATCTTCCTGACACTGCCATCATCCCTGACTCTCCTAATACCCACTGTGATATATCCTGTCAACTCCTCTTCATTCATCTTCCGTCATTTACCCTTTGATTTGGTTCTTATTTCACCCCTAAACTCCATAAACATTTAAGCCAAAGCCTTGACTATATCTCCCATGTTAAAGTTGTAGCGTAAAAATTACATTGATCTATGTATTTATATTTTTCTTTCATACTATTCGCCATTTCCCGCATTAGCGACGTAGCGTTAAGAACAGAGGACCTTTGAGGGAATATCCTCACCTGGCCCCCTTCTCTGTTCCTTTTTTTTGGAAGAAAAAAAAAATGAGAGGGGAGGATTTCCAGCCCCCCGCTCCCTTCCCTTTCAGTCGCCTTCTACGACACGCAGGGAATACGTGGGAAGTATTCTTTCTCCCCTATCCCCAGGGATAATATATATATATATATATATATATATATATATATATATATATATATATATATGTATATATATTGTGTGTTGTAAGTAGTGTGTATAGTGTCTCCTGCTCTCGTCTCTCCCGCTCTCAGGAAAGGCGCGGGAAAGATCTTGCTTTTACTTTCAAACAGGTTTTCTTTCTCCACCTTTCCCTGAGGGTGTGGGCCGGCCTTCTCCTCCGTGCACCTCACCCTTGACTGGCGTAACCCACACACACACACTACATAGTTTTCTTCCTCTTTTTTCCCCCCTTCTTCCATATAAGTCGCTCATGGAAGATTCGAAACCAGTTTATATTAATCCTTCCTCCGGGCACTGACTCCAGGTGTCAGCATTTGCTATGAGTCCAGAGTTGCTAAGCATTTCTGAAATGAAAGTTTAGACTACTTTTGTTAATTCTTAGATATCACGTAATAAATTCAGAAGTCATTACACATAGTCCTCAAATGAGAATAAAAAAGGAACTATTTCTTACAGTGAAAGGATAACCTAATGAATATCTCACAACGGTATCACATTACAGATATGATCACATAAAAGAATAACCTACTGTGCAAAATATGAGACAACGTAGCGTGAGGTAAAGCAAGATATATTTGCGTCAGATTCGCGAGGAAGTTATTGAGGCAAATGCTTCAGTCATGAGGCAACAAGAGATCGTCCACAGGCTAAGAACATTGGTTAACCCAGGGTCAGGCACATCGCCAAACCTCACCCAGATGGTGGATGCTGAAGCGATCCTCTCGTCTAAGCATCTTAGCATCGACCTTCGTTTAATATCATTTGTATTCATATCTAGTCCTACATAAGGTAGGTATTTCATGTCAACTTTTTTCCAGCAAGCACACAATCGAACCGTCTTTTTTGGGGGGCGGGCACTTTCCCTCTCACCAAGTGGACAGTCATCATGAAAGCAAAAAAAGAAAAAAGGAAAAAAAAAGAAAGAGAAAAAGAAGACCTGTTTGCTTGCTTCCACGTAAGCCCAAATACCCAGACCAGGTTTGCAAGGGGTAACTACACTAATCTAGTTCACTCACTATGAAATAACTCGATGAAATTTCCACATGTCAAATACCCGATAGTCACTAATGGATCGTCGTCTGCAATCATCATATCAACTCAGGTGGGAAGCCTTAAGAAAGGAGTAAGATTAATGTGCCAGGAACTTTCTCAAGTGATCGAACGCTTGAGCAGCGCAATGTCATATTACAACTCTCTCTCTCTCCTCTTCCTACCTTTGCCCCTAACCATATCACCCTTATACAACCATTTGCCTCTAGTTGGTCGGAATAGTGCAGATCTGACGAATGAGATACGATGGTCCTTGTCTGATGCAAAGAGTCATTAAGAATAGGATGATCAAGGACAACTGAACTCATCTGCAATCATCATTCCTCCAATAACAATAAAAAGATAATTGTATTGATGATCGTAATATTAATCTTCAGGTCTATGTAATGAAAAAAAAAAGGCGGTGTTGTGTGGGGGCCTCGCCACTTTCTAAAAACATGGAAAATATCAAATTAAAGAGACAGAAATGACTAATTGTCATCTCGCGCTGTTCTACATTCGACATCCCCGAGAAGCGAGTCGTGGCGTCTACAGGTTCGCGCGATATATATATGAGAGGGTGTTCGGGTGTTGAGCAGTGAGAAGTTCTGCAGACATCGCCATGGTAAGGATCTTGGTGGCTGCAGTATTATTGTTGAGACAACACTTACATTACGGTGTTTCGTCCGCTGGGATTAACATACAATTCCCTATGCACATGAGGAACTCTTCTTAGAACGTAGTAAAGCTTATTATTATGATTCTCAATTCGGTTGTAATGTATCCAGTTTATCTTTAGAAATGTTTTCGTAATGATTTTCATTTGCAGGTCAAAAAATTACCTGTAATCTAAGGGTTTCTGAATATGAGTACATGCTTGTCTTTCCACATACTTATTTTGTACGTATGTATGTGTCCGTTTGTTTCCATATACTGATTAACTTCAGCGTTTGGTTTTCTGTGTATCTGATTAAATTTCCAGTTATTTGCTCTTTCCAAGTTTCTCTAACTAAACTTGCAAAGTCTGGTGCCCAAGTTCAGCGTTGGCTTTCCAATTTATCATCGTGTTCATGATATATTTATATATATACTGAAGACATCAAACAAACATGAAGGTGCATTGATGTGTGACAATATTAAGTGAACGTATTCAATATGTATGATATAGTTTCTGATGATCTTTTTACTTTTAGAAAACTTAGAATATACTTTCATGCTTTTTATCCTGCACTATATCTCTATCATGTTCCATGCATGCTAATAATTCCCTCCTTCCCCCAACCCATCTATCTTTTTACGAATATGTTTTTGAACATGGCACTGAACTCAGTCAGTGCCACACACCAGCATTAGTTTGCAAAGAAAGGTATCATTACGAACTTGGAGGTCCATGAGAGACGAGCTCGTCTCCATAAACAGAAAAAGATTTTTATTTGCAGAATTCTTTTTTCCTTTCTGTAATGCATATTATCACCAGATTATCGTCACTCCAGCTAATAGATTCTTAGGGCAGGATTATTACTCAAGAAGATGGTAAGGAATCAAATTCTATTTGGACCATCATTACAAAATACGGTGTATATTCTAATGTGGTTTATCATGAGAACCAGATATGTCTTTAAGCTTATCACAAGGGATTACGTCTGCTTAAGAGCATTTACAGATAATGCAAATCAGTGTTGTTAATACCTGGAGAAAAAGAAAAGGTCAGAATTTTCAGTACCTTCTGGGAATGAAATGCCAGGATGACAACATAGTTTTCATCTTTCAAGATAAACCTATTGTTCTTTTAAATATTTGTACTGCTTGCTTGCTGATCCTTGGCTAATCTGATTTGTCTGATGCTTGCATTTATATTCTTCCTCTCTGATTCAAGTATGATTTAATTCATCTCTCGATCTCCCATTAAGTCAAATCACATCAAACATGAGAGAAGAGCGAAGGAAAATCGCAATGATATTGTATTCCAAAGAGATGATCGGAAACTCTTCATCATATTCGCCTTTGCAATGTCGTGAGGTTTATCTTCGAAGCGGCTTTTTGTGTCATCATCTTCAGAACTGTGGTGGTGTTTGAGAGAAATCGGAGACGGCGTTCACAATGATGGCTATTATTTTACTAATTCGTCTTGCAAGCTCAGTAAACTTTTACTTTCAGAATCTTCGTTTTTCAATTAGAAAAAAAAAGGGAACAGGAAAATCTCGAGGTTTACCTTTCCAATACATGTCAAAATGACGTTAATTGGTAAATTAAGTTATCTATTGGCAGTTGCTTTATAAACAGATACCCAAAGCTTTAATATACTTTTGTTTCACAGTTCTGATGAGACATATTGTTGCTCATCACTGTTACAAAACGACTAACGACTCGGTGAAATACGTTTTTAGTCTCCTCTGGTCAGCGTGGGTGTGCGCTCCGGAAGGGGGGGCAATAGAAATGGCCTCTGTTCCTTCATCTGCAAGTCCGTGACTACATAGACTCGTAATTCCGTGACCACGTAATTTATTTTTTCGCATCCGAAACAGGTTTGAGGGGCTGTCGAGCACGACTGCATCATGATCTCTTTGCAATGATATATATCTCTTTGACATTTTGGGCCAACGAAGCCACTTTCATTATGAACATTGACGATGGTAGTCCATATATATATATATATATATATATATATATATATATATATATATATATATATATATATATATATATATATATATATATATACGTGATGTCTATCAAAGTTGTAAAAGTAATCTAATCATTATATACTCAATGATCGTCTCTTCACTCTAGTGATACCACAAAAACATGCCATTTAATCTTGTTACCAGGCAGGGTGGTGATCCATACGGAGGTAGGAACGTTACATAATGGCTTGAAAGTAAGGAACTCGCCAACTGTGGAGCGAAGGTGTCGTTTTTCGAAAGGTCATATGACCCTCACTCAACACTGTGTGTGTGTGTGTGTGTGTGTGTGTGTGTGTGTACCTGTCGTGTTCTGAGAAAGTCAAGTCGTTGCGCCAATGAGAATATGGCAAGTACAAGCAGATGTTCTGGGTTCCTAGCCAGTCGACCTGTGGACAGTTGGGAACGAGAACACTGGATGTTATGTCGACAGTTGTTCACTGTCTTGCTACTGAACCCCCCCCCCTCATTTTACAGACAGAGGTGGGTCTTTCCTGTGTGTGTGTGTATGTGTGTGTGTGTGTGGCGCGGTTCCAAGATCATGAAAGTGAAAATTCTTGTCGACCGGGAATGTCCTCCTGGCTGTTAACTGCCTAAAAAGATTCTCAGAGTAGGTAAAGCTCAAAGAGCCCTTGGTAAAGCCATCTTTGTATCACTCCATCTCTTCGCTAGAGATCATGACGACATTCAGAGAGAGAGAGAGAGAGAGAGAGTCTTGATAATGATTCATTTTCTCACTTATCACCTGTCATTAAGAGCTGAAGCAGTGTCTCACACAGGCTAACTGCACAAGTTCCCACGATCATACTTCCTCTCGAATGCATTGTGACATTTCGATCTTTTCATCTACCTTACAATTGATCATACTCAGCGACGCGTGTCAAGCTCTTCATCCTGTTCCACATATCAAAATACTTTTTGACTTTACCATCCAGTATTCTTTATGTTCTGCTTTTATGCCTCATCTAACTTTCCTCCCGGGCAAGTATTTCAAAAGGAAAAGCACGTTATATCTTATCTAGTGAAGATGCTTGTGATTTGACCTGTAAGGGCCTAGTTGATGTCTACTTGTGTCAAGAGTACAGTGAAGACGTCTACTTGTGTCAAGAGTATAGTGAAGATGTCTAGTTGTGTCAAGAGTATAGTGAAGATGTCTAGTTGTGTCAAGAGTATAGCGGAGATAAGGGTACAATGAAGGTAGCTTTTCATATGACCCACAGGGATAAGGTCAAATGCAATTAATGAGGAGGTAGTGAAGATGCATTTAACCTGGCCCAGAAGGGGTATGTCAATGACCAGTAATGCTGTTTATATCGAGATGAAAACGATGTAAAGATGACTTCAAACCTTACCCATACAGGATAGGTCATTGACAAGTGGGGTTGAAGATGGAATTCGGAAACATTTGACTTATCCTCTAAAAATCAGATGAAAGGCCGAGTGTAGTAAAGATGAGACCACAGTTCAGATGAAGGTGCATTGAAAATAAGTGTATTATATGAATAGTTCTTGATAGTAGCTACAAGGATGTACTGTTATAAGGTTGCTCTGAGATTATTGTCACTAAACGAGAGGATAGATCAAAACTCTTACTACACAAAGTCCGAGAATACCGAATACTTGACATGAAACAACTTAGTGAGGAAATAGGAAACGCACGAATTCTGGAGACATTCTGTAGGAACTAATTCTGAATACTTTAAACCGTATATTTTTGTGGTCACTCAATCACTAACCACTGTTTATCTTCCTGCATACAGATGTCCGTCACTCACATAGTGAGCTTCACTTTGCTACTCGCCGTCACCTCTGCCCAATTCCAGTCAATAGAATTCCAGTCATTGGAGTTCTATGATCAAGACACCGATTCATTTGAGAATAGTGGACATGGCGGCAGCAGTGGACTCAGCAGCGGGATCTTCCGTGATCATGACTCAGTCTTTAGCAGCAGCCTCACCGGTGGACAAGGTGGACTCGTCTCTGTAGGACGTTCTGGAGGATATGGTGCTTTGGTCAGCGGAGGAGGAGGAGGAGGAGGAGGCGCCGGCGGCAGCATATTCACTGCTGGTGGTAGCGGTGGAGGACTTGGCGGCGGTGTCGGTGGAGGAATAAACGGCGGTGGATACGGCGGTGGCTTCGGCGGTGGCTCCGCCGGTGGCTCCAGCGCTGGATTAGGTGCCGTTGTCAGCAGCCTAATCCACGGAGGTGGAGCTGGTGGAGCTGGTGGAGCAGTTGGCGGAGGTGGATACGGTGGTGGCTTCAGCGGTGGCTTCGGCGGTGGCTTCGGCGGTGGCCACAGCGGTGGCTCCGGCGGTGCCGTTGTCAGCAGCATAATCCAAGGAGGCGGAGGTGGTGGAGCAGTTGGCGGAGGTGCTGGTGGATATGGTGGGGGTTTCGGCGGTGGGGCGGGTGCCCACGGCGGTGGGGCGGGTGCCCTTGGTGGTAACGGAGGTGGCGCGGCCACTGCCTCGTTGAACCACGGACTTTATCCTGATGAATTCGTGACAGGTATTTCCTCCGCCTACCTAGTGAATGCCTACCACGATGACAACCCCGGGTATGGACCGGATAATGGCTTCCTTCTCTCCCAACTGGGTGGGGGCTTCAGTTCTCTTGGTGCAGGAGGCGCAGCTGCTGTGGGTGGTGGTGGTGCTGCCGCAGGAGGTGCTGGAATATACGGGGGTGGCCCCGTTGGAGGAGTTGTAGTCGGCGGTGGTCCTGTGATAGGCGGTGGCTCTGCTGTAGCAGGAGGCTTCGGCGCTGGGGGTGGTGGTGGCTCTGGACTGTACGGTGGCCCTGCTGGAGGAGGTATTTCCTCAGGAGGTGGTGGCCTTGTGATACACGGTGGTTCTAGTGGAGGATCCTTCAACGCAGGGGGTGGTGGAGCTTCCTTCGGTGGCGGCGCAGGGAGTGGTGCCTCTGGACTGTACTTAGGCCCCAGTGGAGGAGCCGCTAGCTCAGTATCGGTCGGCGGTCCTGTACTGAACGGTGGAGTAATTGGAGGCAACGGTGGTGCTGCCAGCGGAGGATTTAGTGTTGGGCCATCACTCTCTACGACTTACGGAGCCCCTACCCTGAGCGTTGGAGGCGGAGGAGCTCCCGGTGGTGTAACCTACCTCAAGTGAAGATGTTGTAAAGTATAAAACAGATGAAGTCTCTACGAATAAAGAATTTACGAATAGTATTTCAACTGCAGTTATAGTTATCTGCAATATTTTTATGAAAAAGTTGTTCCATAATAAATATTTTGTTGTGTACCTCATTTGTATATATTTACTTTGACCTTTGACTTGCATTAGCTAGTTCATCAGAATAAAACACTTGCATACTAGTCAATAAAGATGTGGAAAATAGATCTGGACTTTCTTATCAATTGATAACAAATAGAATATATATATATATATATATATATATATATATATATATATATATATATATATATATATATATATATATATATATATATATTGAAGATCTAATAGGTATTTGGAGAATTATATCCTGAGTAAAGCATGGTTATTTATAATGTTCATTGTCACTTGTTAACAAAGACTATGTTTATGAACATATGCAAGAAGAGACTTATATATGGTGGAGGTACAAAGCTGAAACAAAGGAAATAATGATTGCTATTCTTTTTTGATAAGGTTCTCAATTGGCATCTTACTTCAGCATATCCAATCAAAATGGTCAGATGAATCATGATAGATAAATAGTCGCTGGTATGGTATAACTAGAAGGATGGTACATCTAGATACTCAATCTAGAAGAATACCCCTTTCTTCCACTCACCGTAATCAGCAATTTCGTTCATCGTATATTAAATGATACTACTCTTAGCTTGCCCGCATTCATCCATGGTAAAATAGGCAAGTTTCTCCCAAATCACATGTTTTCCTAGTATAAGTTATAGAAAACAGTAAGCTGGGAGGTTGTAGTATCAGGTAGACTATATCAAACAACAGTTTTCATTTGTGAGATTTACTTAACCTTTGATTCTCGAATATACATATGTATTTACGTTTGAATACATCGTCTTCCTTTCCCTTTACCTATATACATGTCTGTTAGGTCATCAGTATCTGTATACATACATATTTATTCGTCTATTGTGCGTGTATTTGTTATTTTTAAGGAAGAGAGAATGTTTACTTGTGTTTATTAGTGGATGTACCTTAAGGTTGGTGGCCTTAATGACCCTGGCAGTTAATAAGCCTGGAATCTAATAATGGAACTTAGATTAGTGGCGGATGAGCAAGACACCATAGCAGGCATTGCCTCCATCATGCCATCTCAATGTTTTCCTTTACGATGAAGTACTCTGAGTTCCAGGGATCTCGGTATTTTCCATGCAGTTTCATGCGTTGAGTACCTGGCTGTTTGGGGGATCTTGAGGAATAAGACGAAAACGTCGTTAGTGATCTTCTGTTAGAGTATATGACGTATGTTCTTCGGTAGTTCTAAGTGGCGTCCATAATCACCATGGCCCAGATGATGCCTACATCCCTCACAATTCTCCTGTGTTTATTTCCGCTAGCCAAGACTATCCCTCAGTGGCGGCGTTCCTTACGTTACGGTACAATGTAATCATCGTTAAAGCAACATGACGTAGTGAGGACTAGGTTCTCTCACTCAATACATCATGTAATAGTTCCCAGTAATATGAGACCGTCATGTCTCCTTAGGACTTAATATAGATGACATGGGCGTTGTCTGACTACGCATGCTTGTAGTTATGCCACAAGGTTGTATTCTGATTGTAGTGCAGTCCTTGGAGATGAAGGAATGCCTGGAGCGTGAGCCCCGGTGTTACACAGTAATAATGATGATAATAATAATGATAATAATGATAATGATAATAATGATAATGATAATGATAATAATAATAATAATAATAATAATAATAATAATAATAATAATTATAATGATAATAATAATACTAATAATGATTATAATAATAATAATAATAATAATAATAATAATAATAATAATAATAATAATAATGATGATAATAATAATAACAATAATAATAATAATGATAATAATAATAATAATAATAGTAATAATGATCATAATAATAATAATGATAATAATAATAATAATAATAATAATGATAATGATAATAATAATAATAATAATAATAATAATAATAATAATAATAATAATAATAATAATAGTAATAACAATAATGATAATTATAATGATAATGATGATAATGATAATGATAATAACAATGACAGTAATGATAGTGATTATAATGAAAATAATAAAAATGATAAATAATGATAATAATAATGATAAAACTACTACTACTACTAATACTAATAATTATAATGATAATGATAATAATCGCTGACATATACATTTACGTATCATTCTTCAAATGATAAA
The DNA here is from genome assembly GCF_036320965.1 of Panulirus ornatus. Lineage (NCBI taxonomy): Eukaryota > Metazoa > Arthropoda > Malacostraca > Decapoda > Palinuridae > Panulirus > Panulirus ornatus. The sequence continues at coordinate 15,247,528 of NC_092263.1, read as the reverse complement.
TAAAGGCTGAAATGGAATTGAAAGATTTTGATTACCTTTACCAAGCTTGGGGCTAAATGCCACATTTTTCCTATATTAATGGTTCAGCAGAAACCAAAAATAGCATCACTCTCAGTTGTAGACACAGTCAAATGATCTGAATGCTATTAAAAAGAGTCTTGTTGTCAATGACGTATAACATTTCCCTTTTGATTTTTCTTAATACAAAGAAAGCGTTATTATATACGATTACAAAGTTATCATTATCACATACTGATGCAAAGTAATCATTACCACATGCTGATGCAAAGTAATCATTATCACTCACTGATGCAAGATAATCATTAGTATAATTAAGTGTTCCTACAAATTATTTAGATCTCGCTCCTACAGCTGCATAAGATTTTCCATATAAACTCCACTTGTCAATCCCATTGTAGTCATGATGACACTGATGATGACCGTCGAGGAAATAGCATAAACAAAAAGAGAAGCGAGGAGTGTAGTAGAGTCAAACACCTTAACATTAAGAACCTGATACACTTACGAGTCCTTTTACGCAGAACTACGCGAGTTATGGAATACCTTTCTCTATGCCTAGCATGTCGTCGGATGTGGTTATTACTTTATCGGTATTTTTTTATTTGAAAGATATCAAGCCTTTGTTATGTCTACATTTTAGGTGAGAACCAAGGGATGACATGTTAGTGTTTGAGAATGTTTAGTTAATGATGTTTCTGAAGTGTGTGTGTGTGTGTGTGTGTGTGTGTGTGTGTGTGTGTGTGTGTGTGTGTGTGCGTGTGTGTGTGTGTATGTGTAGGGTTAATAATGAACGTGAATCATAATATATATGAATGATTATTACATGCAGTTAAACTATATCGGGATCCCAGCCTGATCTCTCAAAAGTATTCTATTTATCCTTATGATTCATGGCTGGGTTATGTTATGTCTCCTAATTTCTCGGAGCGTTGAACCAAGACGAGACTTGAACCCCAGTCTGGTCTGGAGAGACAATATCCTGGTATGGTGAAGCCTTGGAAAATCTGAATCCGAGACCATGAAACCACAGCTCGAGCCGCCGCCACCTAACTCACCTCTATCTTGGCCAGATTCTTATCGTGTGAGTATTGTTAGATAATATCCAACCTCTCCTCTAACGCCCTGTGCTTAATGGTGTTTATGTGAAGATTATAATCCGTATAGGAGAACGTCCGCATGTTGACAGCTTTACTTCTGCGTGTCTGTGTCCTTGGATCTGAAACGTGTCAGAGTCGAAATTACAACAGGGATTCATTTTTTCCTTTTCCACCCAAACATCACCGGTGCTAACTCTTCGGTGTCAGAAAATAAAGAAATGTTGTAAAGGCAATGCAAGACCGGAAAACGTCCTCTTTGACAAGACGCAAATGAACAAGTACTTAATGAGACGACACCTCGTGCAATGATGATGAGGTTTCGAACGAAAATGATACGGAACACTGAGCACTAAACATAAGGTAAGTGCTGTGGTCTCATCGTGTGACTATTTGAACTGATTCAAGTAGTAAGTGACTTTGTGGCTTGAGTGAAATGAATGTATGAGTGCTGATAGTGATGAAGAGATCAATATATGGTTGGTAGTGGAAGTAGGCACGTTATGTAATGAACAACCAGCATTCTGGATAAAGAAATAATAAAAAGCCTCTTCCCGTAGTTTGTGTGGGAAGACTTACCAGACGAAGAATGACCTTTATAATGCTTTTTTCTTCCACCGAACAGGGAAGCTGTGGAACTCTCTTCTTTCTTATATCTTCTTCTCTTCCTATATATCATAACCTCTCCAACCTCACTTGGCAAGTGCCCATGCAAGTGAGATCAAATCTTCTTCTTGGAATCATATATTTCTTCTCATTTAAGATGGCCACAATTGCGTTACGTTTTGACGAGTGTTATGTAGGTTACAACCTTTCTCTCTCCCTGTCTATATATATATATATATATATATATATATATATATATATATATATATATATATATATATATATATATATATATATATATATATATATATATATGTATATATATATATATATATATATATATATATATATATATATATATATATATATATATATATATATATATATATATATAATATATATATATATAAATTTTGTATACATCCCTTCATCCACTTCTTCATTCAAATCATTATCAACACCTGAGCAACACACAAGGTGAAAAATTAACGTGAATGATGGAATGGCAATCATCATTTTCAAGTGGCGTAAATAATAACAGGAGAAAGAGAATTACGATCTGGTTATTATTTGCTGTAAGTTACTCATATTCATTTCGGCAAAAGATATGAGTAGGGACAAAGCAACTGAGACTTGAGAGATGATTACTGTATCCTTGAGAGTACTTTGAGCCTCATTATGAACAATGCAGGTTGTCATATAAATGGCTGGTTGCAGAACCCTTAAAGGTAGTCGGTGTTTAGCCTCCCTTATTGCATGAGCCATGGTCAGCTCCTGTCGTCTGACTGACTGTTCTATACACTGACCAATATCAACATGGAACATTCATTATGTACGTGTTACATTATACGTGAGAAGTCATACCCTGGTAAAATGTATATAGCAAGTCGATCTTTTTCTCTCTTTCCAGAGTCTGCTGCTGGTGAGGTTAGGTGCTGTTCTAGTGGTCTCCTGTACGACTGCTCGTATTCTCAGCCAAGGTACACCTGGCGGCGACCTTCACCAACCTGTCTCCGGTGAGCCGGATCGAGTACACGGAGGATCCTCAAACATCATAGATCATGGCGGTTTCGATGCTTCGTTTGCAGGATCTGAAGCTTTTTCCAGTGGATTCTATGATGATCATAGTGGCACCTCTACCGTCTACTCTGGTTATTTACCCCCGAAAAGAAGTCCAGATCATCAGTTCAATGAGGACGCAGGTGGGGACGATCAAGACCTAGGGGCTGGTGTTTTAATTGCCTCGTCAAGTACTGGATCACCTGGCGATGGGAGTGGCCAGGGTAAAGGCATAGCGGGGGATGATGAGGACTCCGTGCATGAACATCCCGAGGGTGTCAGCGATCTACCGAGCAGTTCAAGCTTTGGTGATGGTACTCTCTTTCGTGGCGACACGGATTCCTTCGATATCCGCAGCATCGCCTTCCCAGACCAAGGTGATCCATTTGATGTCCGTGGCAAATCCCTTGATCAACCTGAGGACTCCTTCAGCGAGGATCGTGCCTCCTCCGGTGGACGGGATGGGTCCTTAGGCCTCCGGAACACCACCGTTCATGGCGAGGGGGAAGTCTCCGGCAGCAGCGGCGGCGACGGATTCCTCTTCGTCCGTGATAGGTATCCTGGTATCTATGGTGGCTTCCTCAGTGGCCGTGCCCTCCCTCTGTGGTACGGGTCTTCCTGGGTACTAACCGCACCAGCTGTAACTACGGCAGATACGTACGCGTAGGGCAAGCGGCTGCAATCCACTCAACCACCTGGACATTCCCCCCTCACCATCTCCTCCCTCATGCAAGAGAGAAGAGATGGTGTTGATAGTGACACTGTAACAACTGTACGAGTGACTGAATGTTATCTTTTATCAGAAATAAATCAGCATTCCAAACTTACCTTCTTCCTGCTCCATATCCAGCATCATGTTTGATTTGTTTACCTGTTTTCCAATGTGCTTTCTAAAGAGTAATATATATATATATATATATATATATATATATATATATATATATATATATATATATATATATATATATATATATATGTATATATATATATTTATATATATTTATATATATATATATATATATATATATATATATATATATGTATATATATATATATATATATATATATATATATATATATATATATATATATATATATATATATATATATATATATATATATATATATATGTGTGTGTGCGTGTGTGTGTGTACTGATTACCAAGTAGTTGAGACGTAAAAGAATTTTCCACATGGATTATCGTATTCAAAAATGATACGGAAAACGCTATTAGTCACTGATGAACAAATACAGTTCAGAACGACATTCAACTTTACTGTTACAATGTCTCATTGTAACCCTTGCCTTCATTTCTACATACATACTCAAGTGCATGAAAGATACGTAGAGACTTTGTTTCTGCTAGTGTAGGGGAACTGCACCGAATACTTTTTACTACAGTTCTTGAAGAAGGGAAATGATGATTTGTACCACACCCAGCTCACGGTCAACAGGTGGGTTACCATCTAACCTTGGTATGGTAGAGGTAGAAGTGATGGGGACGCTCAGCAGTATATAAGGCAACTGCAACACCTCAGTGGCAGTCCAGCCCCCTGACTACAATCCTTCTGAACCAACCATGGTAAATCATAATGGCAACACTATCAGTGAAGTAACTGGTATTGAAGTACAACAAAGTACAATGTTATACAGTAGCAAATACTTCGTAAATCCTATGTGGTACATATATTTGACGGTTCAGAATGTATGTGAATGGGATTTAATATTTTTCTTTACTTTCAGAAGCTGTTGCTGATCACCGTAAGCGTCGCCCTCCTGGTGGGTTCCTGCACAGGAGGTTTTTTGCCACACCATCACTCCCTTGACGGAGATTTCTCAGGCGAGGTTCATGGTGTTTCTGGTGGCTACGTGTCATCAGGAATCGCTCACGGTCACGTTGGCGGAGGACACGGATCTGTCATTGTTCCTGGTCAGGGTCGGTTTATTGGCTCACGCACCATCTCAGGTGGCTACAGCTCCGGCCATCACCACGGCAGTGTCCATCATGGCCGCGTCAACAGGCCAGTCGTCTCTGTCACCAGCCATGGACGTGGTTATGGATATGGGAAATAAGTTCACCAATAAGTTCTTCAAGGTCATCCTATGAAGATTAGAGTTTTGGATTAGAATCTCATTCCTGTTCAGTTTGAAAACTTTGGTTTCAGAGACTAAAGTATTAGATGAATAAAGTTTGGAATGCATACATAGGACCTATCATTATCCCTTGATAACTTTTAGCTATGCCTATATAGAAATGTGTAAACTTTCAGATACCCTTTGGATGAAAACAGATTAATTTCTGTTGTAAACAGGATTTTCGTATATGCATTTGGTGAATACATAATGCAGTAACTTTGCAACCTTTTTTTTAGAACGATGTCATGATAAACTTTGCTTTCATGATCACCATTCCATCAATGTTCAACCAGCAAAATTCTTGTGTAAACATCCAAAGAAAAAAAAAAGTCAATAAAACTTGGATTACTAAGAGAAAATGTTGCAATATTCCTCTTCGATCGTCCTAGGTGGATTACCTCATACTCTAGGCAATGGTAGAAAGCTCGTGAACACTGATCTCCTCCACTACGGTTATGACCATCTTCATGAGTGTAATCAGACGACACACACACCTTCTCTAGAAACATGACTGGTGATCTTTCCGTTCCGTTGAGTAACGAGGTTAGGATTAGAAATGTTTTCGTCTAATTTTCATTCACTGCGTTCGAGTCTGGCATCAAGCGTATCATAAATATATTACGTGGACAAGAAGGGAAATTGTTAACAAATCTTATTAACAATAAAGCTATCCAATTGTACAGACATTCATTAATATTAGTGTTACAATTCTTTGTGTATTTGATGATAAAAGATTCAATGATATTTCTCGTGGTACTTGAGTTAGAGTCAATACATAATACGGCATCACTCCAGTCAGTACAATAGTCATCATTTTTAACATGATTAAACAAGGCATTCGATTCTTGCCCTGTTCTTATACTATATTCTTTTAGCTTAAATCTAACAAAAAGATCCTCATCAGTCCGTCCAACATATAACTTATCACAATTTCTACATGGTACTCTATAGATGAATCCTGCAGAACTTTCTAACGAGTTCTTGATTGAGATATTCGTGATAGTATTGTAGTTGCTAAAGGCAACATTTACATTATATGATTTAAGCAACATAGGAAATAAACCAAATTATTATCAAAAGGGAGAACTAAAAGAGCATTTTGGTTGTCCAGTTTAATAATAATTTTACTTTACTTCCTATGTAGCTTAAATCATTCAATGAAGATGCTGAATTCAGCAACAACAATAATATAAAGAATATCTTAAATAGGAATTCCCCTATCCCTGGGGATAGGGGAGAAAGAATACTTCCCATGTATTCCCTGCATTTCGTAGAAGGCGACTAAAAGGGGAGGGACCGGGGGGCTAGGAATCCTCCCATCAGAGGCCAAGTAATGTTATTCCCTCTAAGGCTCAGTCCTCTCTTCTTAACGCTATCTCGTTAACGCGGGAATTGACGAATATGTGGAAGGGGAGCTGTGTTTTCGGGCATTATTGCATGACAGCTAGAGACTGAGTGTGAACAAATGGTGCCTTTGTTGTCTTTTCCAAGCGCTAGGCTATGGGACTGTAGCGGTTAGCATGCCTGCCTCTTGCACAGGGGGTCTCGGGTTCGATCCTGGCTGTTGGAGGTTTGTATGTTCTATAAAGGTGCGCGTTCATATGCACTTTATTCGTATTCATATACCTCCGCGTTGTACAGTTAGGTTTGGTAAAACGCTATCAGCTGGCTATGTGCGTCTGTTCGGAAATAACCGGTATAGACCCCGTTGCTCACCATTGTGAGACGAAGGGTATTCGAGTACTTAGTATTTCGAATAGTTGTTTCCTATTATACAGTCCCATAGCCTAGCGGTTACATGCCTGCCTCTTGCACAGGGGTCCCGGGTTCGATAGTGGCTGTTGGAGGTTTGTATGTTCTATGAAGGTGCGCGTTCATATGCACTTTATTCGTATATATATATATATATATGTGTGTGTGTGTGTGTATACGAGTAAATAAGAACTTTTGGCAAAAGAAATACTTATTTCTCGAAGCATATGGCCAATTCTTTATAGAATTCATGTAACTGAGTAATGTTTTCAGACAGTTCCATTTTATTCTTATTCAGAAATCATAACTACTTATGTTATTTGTGTTTCTTGCGTCAAAATACGTAACTAGCTCAGTAAACCTGTACGTGGACATGGGAGCAACATTGTCTTCGATATGGACAGATCTTACCTACATTTGACGTCTCTCCTCAGATTTAATGTCACTTCAGATACCTTTATGAAGATTTGTTTATGTTTTCTCTATTTGACTGACAACCATAGTTTTACCAAAGCAATATCTAACACATACGCTGAGCTTGAATTGTTTCGTAGGAATAGAAAGTAATGTAAAATCTATATAACATTTACCGTTTTCGAAGAGAGAATTTGCTGTCCTAAAAGGACAGATATGTGTTTGCTTAAGAACTTTCAGTATTACACAAGGAAAAAGTATTAAGGTTTATTAATAGTTTTTGAATATGATTTCAAGTTTATTGATATGGGAATTTTTACTTTCATACAAAGATCTTGTATTTTTTATATTTTTTTCAGAAAAGGAATTCAATATCTTATTAAGAAATTCAACTCCTTTTCATATGCAACGCGAAGGTGGTAAAGTTAGTGCCCATATCCGTAGCTAACTTGAGGATGGCTGACGATGTTACGATGGCCAACAATGGGGACACGGTTGGATCCGTAACCACCGCCTGAGACTACGTGTGAAGCAACAAGCCCACCCCTGGCGGGAGTAATGATGGTTCCTTGACCATAGCTCGAGTGACCATGACCAGATGAGTGGATGCCCGATGAAACGACACCAAGAGATGAGCCAGCCCCGATACCACCAGAAACACCATGGACGTTTCCTGCGAAACCTCCGCCATAAGACTGATGACGATTGATGAATCCTGCTCTGCAAGAACCCACCAAGAGGAGAGCACTTACGGCGATCAACAGCAGCTTCTGTAGGGAAAAATTAACATTATGATACATTTTGAATTATGTAGTGATTCACCTTCTCATACAAAACATTCAAATTATCATAATGCAAAATTTTATACTAAACAACTTATTTCATTTAAGTAGAATAGAGGATAACTTACCATGGTTGATTCAGGAGGATTGTAGTCAGGGACTGGACTGCCACTGAGTTGTTGCCGCTGCCTTATATACTGCCCTGCTTCCTCGTCACCTCTACTCTCCACCACAAGGCCACAGTGTTACCCACTTGTTAACCATGAAAAACATGTAATACAGATCACTATGTGTCTACTTCATGTTTCAGGTAATGCCATGAATATTTGTGTTTCTCCCTACACATGCACAAGCACTGCATATACATACCCCTCAGGGAGGTGATAATGCAGCCATAATTAACTGATCTAAAATGAAACGTTATAAATGGAAACTTTAAGGTCAATGTGAATATTACACACCAAGGAGAATAGACTCTTTCGGTAAAACTACTTCTAAATTCGACAGTATGACTAAGTCAAAACATAATTGTCATTCAATTTTTATACAGAGCTTTGTAAACTAATTATTTCATTTTTCCTTTTACTTAGATCTACTTAAGTGAGTCAATGAAAACTGAATCTGGCAAGAGAATGTATCAAATTTCCTATGAGAGAAATACGATATATATGTTCAGCTCTATTCTGTTCATTTCTGTGTAAAAGAAACAATCATGTAAAATGCTCGTTCTTCTTCTTTGACTGCTAAACAGGAATTATATACTGATATTTACAAACAGCGACAATAAACCTTAGATTTTGCAATGGTTAAAGTTACGACTTCCATATGGGAATGGGAACTTCCACACTCTTCTGAAACATACACTTAAATACCACAAAGTTCCCTCCTGCAACAAAGACGTAATTGGCAAACGACTTTCACACTGACATGATTCGAAGAGCAAATTACCTTTTATCATTTATGACTGCATAAAGAAGGAAACCTTCGCCGTATTCTAAAGTATTATTTTCATATTAGAATACATGAGAAATACAAAGCTAAGTACATACACCACGGGTCGGATTCGAACCCTAAACTGTGCGCCTCGGGCACACTGAAGTTTGATGACTTACCTCCGCGTGACCAAGGTATATAAGATATGTAGGCCACTGGATCTACTGCAAACTGTTTGTTGTAGTAGATGAGCTTCCAGTCACATATCTTAGTATGGAGAGAGAATCAAAGCCTAAAAGTAACCTATATTCTTCCACAATAAGCAAGTGTTAAACGGTTGGCAGTCTTCCTTCGCTCTCACCTGACACACAGTAACTTTAAAAAGATATGTTTCTTGAGTGTAAGGTGATCAGAAACAAGTGGCATCACTATGAACCAACGCGTAACCCAGACGTTGACAAAAAGTCATGACACTGACCTACTTCACCTGGGCAAACTTATCATGATGAGCGTGACTGGACACAGCATCTCCAGATGTTTGACTGATGGCCTTTATTCTACATACATATATATATGTATATATCATGAGTATACAGATAATTTCTTTCAAAATTCATGTGACGAAGTAATGTTCTCAGGCAATTTCATTTTATTCTTATTCAGAAATCATAACTACTTGTGTTATTTATGTTTCTTGCGTCAAAGTACGTAACTAGCTCAGTAAACCTGTACGTGGACATGGGAGCAACATTGTCTTCGATATGGACAGATTTTACCTACATTTGACGTCTCTCCTCAGACTTAATGTCACTTCAGATACCTTTATGAAGATTTGTTTATGTTTCTCACATTTGGTAGACAACCATAGCTTCACCAAAGCAATATCAAGCATGTATGCTGAGTTTGAGATTTTTTTTTAGGATTAAAAAATAATTTAGAATTAATATAACATTCACAGCTTTTGAAGAAAGAACAGTGTATAAGAAAGGATGTGCTGTCCTAAAAGGACAGATATGTGTTTGCTTAAGCACTTTCAGTATTACACAAGGAAAAAATATCAAGGTTTATTGACAGTTTTTAGATATGATTTCAAGTTTATTGATATGGGAATTTTTAGTTTTGTAGAAAGATCTTGTATTTTCTATATTTTTTCAGAAAAGGAATTCAATATCTTATTAAGAAATTCAACTCCTTTTCATATGCAACGCGAAGGTGGTAAAGTTAGTGCCCATATCCGTAGCTAACTTGAGGATGGCTGACGATGTTACGATGGCCAACAATGGGGACACGGTTGGATCCGTAACCACCGCCTGAGACTACGTGTGAAGCAACAAGCCCACCCCTGGCGGGAGTAATGATGGTTCCTTGACCATAGCTCGAGTGACCATGACCAGATGAGTGGATGCCCGATGAAACGACACCAAGAGATGAGCCAGCCCCGATACCACCAGAAACACCATGGACGTTTCCTGCGAAACCTCCGCCATAAGACTGATGACGATTGATGAATCCTGCTCTGCAAGAACCCACCAAGAGGAGAGCACTTACGGCGATCAACAGCAGCTTCTGTAGGGAAAAATTAACATTATGATACATTTTGAATTATGTAGTGATTCACCTTCTCATACAAAACATTCAAATTATCATATTAGGAAATCTTATACTAAACAACTTATTTCATTTAAGTAGAATAGAGGATAACTTACCATGGTTGATTCAGGAGGATTGTAGTCAGGGACTGGACTGCCACTGAGGTGTTGCCGCTGCCTTATATACTGCCCTGCTTCCTCGTCACCTCTGCTCTCCACCACAAGGTCACAGTGTTACCCACTTGTTAACCATGAAAAACATGTAATACAGATCACTATGTGTCTACTTCATGTTTCAGGTAATGCCATGAATATTTGTGGTTCTCCCTACACTTGCACAAGCACTGCATATACATACCTCTCAGGGAGGTGATAATGCAGCCATCATTAACTCATCTAAAATGAAACGTTATAAATGGAAACTTTAAGGTCATGTGAATATTACACACCAAGGAGAATAGACTCTTTCGGTAAAACTACTTCTAAATTCGACAGTATGACTAAGTCAAAACATAATTGTCATTCAATTTTTATACAGAGCTTTGTAAACTAATTATTTCATTTTTTCTTTTTCTTAGATGTACTTAAGTGAGTCAATGAAAACTGGATCTAGCAAGAGAATGTATCAAATTTCCTATGAGAGAAATACGATATATACGTTCAGCTCTGTTGTGTTCATTTCTGTGTTAAAGAAACAATCATGTAAAATGCTCGTTCTTCTTCTTTGACTGCTAAACAGGAATTATATACTGATATCTACAAACAGCGGACAATAAACCTTAGATTTTGCAATGGTTAAAGTTACGACTTACATATGGGAATGGGAACTTCCACACTCTTCTGAAACATACACTTAAATACCACAAAGTTCCCTCCTGCAACAAAGACCTAATTGGAAAACGACTTTCACACTGACATGATTCGAAGAGCAAATTACCTTTTATGATTTATGACTGCATAAAGAAGGAAACCTTCGCCGTATTCTAAAGTCTTATTTTCATATTAGAATACATGAGAAATACAATGCTAAGTACATACACCACGGGTCGGATTCGAACCCTAAACTGTGCGCCTCGGGCACACTGAAGTTTGATGACTTACCTCCGCGTGACCAAGGTATATAAGATATGTAGGCCACTGGATCTACTGCAAACTGTTTGTTGTAGTAGATGAGCTTCCAGTCACATATCTTAGTATGGAGAAAGAATTAAAGCCTAAAAGTAACCTATATTCTTCCACAATAAGCAAGTGTTAAACGGTTGGCATTCTTCCTTTGCTCTCACCTGACACACAGTAACTTTAAAAAGGATATGTTTCTTGAGTGTAAGGTGATCAGAAACAAGTGGCATCACTATGAACCAACGCGTAACCCAGACGTTGACAAAAAGTCATGACACTGACCTACTTCACCTGGGCAAACTTATCATGATGAGCGTGACTGGACACAGCATCTCCAGATGTTTGACTGATGGCCTTTATTCTACATACATATATATATGTATATATCATGAGTATACAGATAATTTCTTTCAAAATTCATGTGACGAAGTAATGTTCTCAGGCAATTTCATTTTATTCTTATTCAGAAATCATAACTACTTGTGTTATTTGTGTTTCTTGCGTCAAAGTACGTAACTAGCTCAGTAAACCTGTACGTGGACATGGGAGCAACATTGTCTTCGATATGGACAGATTTTACCTACATTTGACGTCTCTCCTCAGATTTAATGTCACTTCAGATACCTTTATGAAGATTTGTTTATGTTTCTCACATTTGGTAGACAACCATAGCTTTACCAAAGCAATATCAAGCATGTATGCTGAGTTTGAGATTTTTTTTTAGGATTAAAAAATAATTTAGAATTAATATAACATTCACAGCTTTTGAAGAAAGAACAGTGTATAAGAAAGGATGTGCTGTCCTAAAAGGACAGATATGTGTTTGCTTAAGCACTTTCAGTATTACACAAGGAAAAAATATCAAGGTTTATTGACAGTTTTTAGATATGATTTCAAGTTTATTGATATGGGAATTTTTAGTTTTGTACAAAGATCTTGTATCTTTTATATTTTTTCAGAAAAGGAATTCAATATCTTATTAAGAAATTCAACTCCTTTTCATATGCAACACGAAGGTGGTAAAGTTAGTGCCCATATCCGTAGCTAACTTGAGGATGGCTGACGATGTTACGATGGCCAACACTGGGGACACGGTTGGATCCGTAACCACCGCCTGAGACTACGTGTGAAGCAACAAGCCCACCCCTGGCGGGAGTAATGATGGTTCCTTGACCATAGCTCGAGTGACCATGACCAGATGAGTGGATGCCCGATGAAACGACACCAAGAGATGAGCCAGCCCCGATACCACCAGAAACACCATGGACGTTTCCTGCGAAACCTCCGCCATAAGACTGATGACGATTGATGAATCCTGCTCTGCAAGAACCCACCAAGAGGAGAGCACTTACGGCGATCAACAGCAGCTTCTGTAGGGAAAAATTAACATTATGATACATTTTGAATTATGTAGTGATTCACCTTCTCATACAAAACATTCAAATTATCATATTAGGAAATCTTATACTAAACAACTTATTTCATTTAAGTAGAATAGAGGATAACTTACCATGGTTGATTCAGGAGGATTGTAGTCAGGGACTGGACTGCCACTAAGGTGTTGCCGCTGCCTTATATACTGCCCTGCTTCCTCGTCACCTCTGCTCTCCACCAACACAAGGCCACAGTGTTACCCACTTGCTGACCATGAATAACATGTAATACAGATCACTATCCTTTGTGTTGGTGGAGAGCAGAGGTAACGAGGAAGCAGGGCAGTATATAAGGCAGCGGCAACACCTTAGTGGCAGTCCAGTCCCTGACTACAATCCTCCTGAATCAACCATGGTAAGTTATCCTCTATTCTACTTAAATGAAATAAGTTGTTTAGTATAAAATTTTGCATTATGATAATTTGAATGTTTTGTATGAGAAGGTGAATCACTACATAATTCAAAATCTATCATAATGTTAATTTTTCCCTACAGAAGCTGCTGTTGATCGCCGTAAGTGCTCTCCTCTTGGTGGGTTCTTGCAGAGCAGGATTCATCAATCGTCATCAGTCTTATGGCGGAGGTTTCGCAGGAAACGTCCATGGTGTTTCTGGTGGTATCGGGGCTGGCTCATCTCTTGGTGTCGTTTCATCGGGCATCCACTCATCTGGTCATGGTCACTCGAGCTATGGTCAAGGAACCATCATTACTCCCGCCAGGGGTGGGCTTGTTGCTTCACACGTAGTCTCAGGCGGTGGTTACGGATCCAACCGTGTCCCCATTGTTGGCCATCGTAACATCGTCAGCCATCCTCAAGTTAGCTACGGATATGGGCACTAACTTTACCACCTTCGTGTTGGATATGAGAAGGAGTTGAATTTCTTAATAAGATATTGAATTCCTTTTCTGAAAAAATATAAAAAATACAAGATCTTTGTACAAAACTAAAAATTCCCATATCAATAAACTTGAAATCATATCTAAAAACTGTCAATAAACCTTGATATTTTTTCCTTGTGTAATACTGAAAGTGCTTAAGCAAACACATATCTGTCCTTTTAGGACAGCACATCCTTTCTTATACACTGTTCTTTCTTCAAAAGCTGTGAATGTTATATTAATTCTAAATTATTTTTTAATCCTAAAAAAAAATCTCAAACTCAGCATACATGCTTGATATTGCTTTGGTAAAGCTATGATTGTCTACCAAATGTGAGAAACATAAACAAATCTTCATAAAGGTATCTGAAGTGACATTAAGTCTGAGGAGAGACGTCAAATGTAGGTAAAATCTGTCCATATCGAAGACAATGTTGCTCCCATGTCCACGTACAGGTTTACTGAGCTAGTTACGTACTTTGACGCAAGAAACATAAATAACACAAGTAGTTATGATTTCTGAATAAGAATAAAATGAAATTGCCTGAGAACATTACTTCGTCACATGAATTTTGAAAGAGATTATCTGTATACTCATGATACATATATATATATATATATATATATATATATATATATATATATATATATATATATATATATATATATATATATATATATATATATATATATATATATATATATCGTAAGTATGTAGAATAAAGGCCATCAGTCAAACATCTGGAGATGCTGTGTCCAGTCACGCTCATCATGATAAGGTTGCCCAGGTGAAGTAGGTCAGTGTCATGACTTTTTGTCAACGTCTGGGTTACGCGTTGGTTCATAGTGATGCCACTTGTTTCTGATCACCTTACACTCAAGAAACATATCCCTTTTAAAGTTACTGTGTGTCAGGTGAGAGCGAAGGAAGAATGCCAACCGTTTAACACTTGCTTAATGTGGAAGAATATAGGTTACTTTTAGGCTTTGATTCTTTCTCCATACTAAGATATGTGACTGGAAGCTCATCTACTACAACAAACAGTTTGCAGTAGATCCAGTGACCTACATATCTTATATACCTTGGTCACGCGGAGGTAAGTCATCTAACTTCAGTGTGCCCGAGGCGCACAGTTTAGGGTTCGAATCCGACCCGTGGTGTATGTACTTAGCTTTGTATTTCTCATGTATTCTAATATGAAAATAATACTTTAGAATACGGCGAAGGTTTCCTTCTTTATGCAGTCATAAATCATAAAAGGTAATTTGCTCTTCGAATCATGTCAGTGTGAAAGTCGTTTGCCAGTTACGTCTTTGATGCAGGAGGGAACTTTGTGGTATTTAAGTGTATGTTTCAGAAGAGTGTGGAAGTTCCCATTCCCATATGTAAGTCGTAACTTTAACCATTGCAAAATCTAAGGTCTATTGTCCGCTGTTTGTAAATATCAGTATATAATTCCTGTTTAGCAGTCAAAGAAGAAGAACGAGCATTTTACATGATTGTTTCTTTAACACAGAAATGAACACAACAGAGCTGAACGTATATATCGTATTTCTCTCATAGGAAATTTGATACATTCTCTTGCCAGAACCAGTTTTCATTGACTCACTTAAGTACATCTAAGAAAAAGAAAAAATGAAATAATTAGTTTACAAAGCTCTGTATAAAAATTGAATGACAATTATGTTTTGACTTAGTCATACTGTCGAATTTAGAAGTAGTTTTCCCGAAAGAGTCTATTCTCCTTGGTGTGTAATATTCACATGACCTTAAAGTTTCCATTTATAACGTTTCATTTTAGATCAGTTAATGATGGCTGCATTATCACCTCCCTGAGAGGTTTGTATATGCAGTGCTTGTGCATGTGCAGGGAGAACCACAAATATTCATGGCATTACCTGAAATATGAAGTAGAGACATAGAGATCTGTATTACATGTTTTTCATGGTTAACAAGTGGGTAACACTGTGGCCTTGTGGTGGAGAGTAGAGGTGACGAGGAAGCAGGGCAGTATATAAGGCAGCGGCAACACCCCTGTGGCAGTCCAGTCCCTGACTACAATCCTCCTGAATCAACCATGGTAAGTTATCCTGTATTCTACTTAAATGAAATAAGTTGTTTAGTATAAAATTTTGAATTATGATAATTTGAATGTTTTGTATGAGAAGGTGAATCACTACATAATTCAAAATCTATCATAATGTTAATTTTTCCCTACAGAAGCTGCTGTTGATCGCCGTAAGTGCTCTCCTCTTGGTGGGTTCTTGCAGAGCAGGATTCATCAATCGTCATCAGTCTTATGGCGGAGGTTTCGCAGGAAACGTCCATGGTGTTTCTGGTGGTATCGGGGCTGGCTCATCTCTTGGTGTCGTTTCATCGGGCATCCACTCATCTGGTCATGGTCACTCGAGCTATGGTCAAGGAACCATCATTACTCCCGCCAGGGGTGGGCTTGTTGCTTCACACGTAGTCTCAGGCGGTGGTTACGGATCCAACCGTGTCCCCATTGTTGGCCATCGTAACATCGTCAGCCATCCTCAAGTTAGCTACGGATATGGGCACTAACTTTACCACCTTCGTGTTGGATATGAGAAGGAGTTGAATTTCTTAATAAGATATTGAATTCCTTTTCTGAAAAAATATAAATAATACAAGATCTTTGTACAAAACTAAAAATTCCCATATCAATAAACTTGAAATCATATCTAAAAACTGTCAATAAACCTTGATATTTTTTCCTTGTGTAATACTGAAAGTGCTTAAGCAAACACATATCTGTCCTTTTAGGACAGCACATCCTTTCTTATACACTGTTCTTTCTTCAAAAGCTGTGAATGTTATATTAATTCTAAATTATTTTTTAATCCTAAAAAAAAATCTCAAACTCAGCATACATGCTTGATATTGCTTTGGTAAAGCTATGGTTGTCTACCAAATGTGAGAAACATAAACAAATCTTCATAAAGGTATCTGAAGTGACATTAAATCTGAGGAGAGACGTCAAATGTAGGTAAAATCTGTCCATATCGAAGACAATGTTGCTCCCATGTCCACGTACAGGTTTACTGAGCTAGTTACGTACTTTGACGCAAGAAACATAAATAACACAAGTAGTTATGATTTCTGAATAAGAATAAAATGAAATTGCCTGAGAACATTACTTCGTCACATGAATTTTGAAAGAAATTATCTGTATACTCATGATATATATATATATATATATATATATATATATATATATATATATATATATATATATATATATATATATATATATCGTAAGTATGTAGAATAAAGGCCACCAGTCAAACATCTGGAGATGCTGTGTCCAGTCACGCTCATCATGATAAGGTTGCCCAGGTGAAGTAGGTCAGTGTCATGACTTTTTGTCAACGTTTGGGTTACGCGTTGGTTCATAGTGATGCCACTTGTTTCTGATCACCTTACACTCAAGAAACATATCCTTTTTAAAGTTAATGTGTGTCAGGTGAGAGCGAAGGAAGAATGCCAACCGTTTAACACTTGCTTATTGTGGAAGAATATAGGTTACTTTAGGCTTTGATTCTTTCTCCATACTAAGATATGTGACTGGAAGCTCATCTACTACAACAAACAGTTTGCAGTAGATCCAGTGGCCTACATATCTTATATACCTTGGTCACGCGGAGGTAAGTCATCTAACTTCAGTGTGCCCGAGGCGCACAGTTTAGGGTTCGAATCCGACCCGTGGTGTATGTACTTAGCTTTGTATTTCTCATGTATTCTAATATGAAAATAATACTTTAGAATACGGCGAAGGTTTCCTTCTTTATGCAGTCATAAATCATAAAAGGTAATTTGCTCTTCGAATCATGTCAGTGTGAAAGTCGTTTGCCAATTACGTCTTTGTTGCAGGAGGGAACTTTGTGGTATTTAAGTGTATGTTTCAGAAGAGTATGGAAGTTCCCATTCCCATATGGAAGTCGTAACTTTAACCATTGCAAAATCTAAGGTTTATTGTCCGCTGTTTGTAAATATCAGTATATAATTCCTGTTTAGCAGTCAAAGAAGAAGAACGAGCATTTTACATGATTGTTTCTTTAACACAGAAATGAACACAACAGAGCTGAACGTATATATCGTATTTCTCTCATAGGAAATTTGATACATTCTCTTGCCAGATCCAGTTTTCATTGACTCACTTAAGTACATCTAAGAAAAAGAAAAAATGAAATAATTAGTTTACAAAGCTCTGTATAAAAATTGAATGACAATTATGTTTTGACTTAGTCATACTGTCGAATTTAGAAGTAGTTTTACCGAAAGAGTCTATTCTCCTTGGTGTGTAATATACACATGACCTTAAAGTTTCCATTTATAACGTTTAATTTTAGATCAGTTAATGATGGCTGCATTATCACTTCCCTGAGAGGTATGTATATGCAGTGCTTGTGCATGTGCAGGGGGAACCACAAATATTCATGGCATTACCTGAAACATGAAGTAGAGACATAGTGATCTGTATTACATGTTTTTCATGGTCAACAAGTGGGTAACACTGTGGCCTTGTGGTGGAGAGTAGAGGTGACGAGGAAGCAGGGCAGTATATAAGGCAGCGGCAACAACTCAGTGGCAGTCCAGTCCCTGACTACAATCCTCCTGAATCAACCATGGTAAGTTATCCTCTATTCTACTTAAATGAAATAAGTTGTTTAGTATCAGATTTCCTAATATAATAATTTGAATGTTTTGTATGAGGAGGTGAATCACTACATAATTCAAAATGTATCATAATGTTAATTTTTCCCTACAGAAGCTGCTGTTGATCGCCGTAAGTGCTCTCCTCTTGGTGGGTTCTTGCAGAGCAGGATTCATCAATCGTCATCAGTCTTATGGCGGAGGTTTCGCAGGAAACGTCCATGGTGTTTCTGGTGGTATCGGGGCTGGCTCATCTCTTGGTGTCGTTTCATCGGGCATCCACTCATCTGGTCATGGTCACTCGAGCTATGGTCAAGGAACCATCATTACTCCCGCCAGGGGTGGGCTTGTTGCTTCACACGTAGTCTCAGGCGGTGGTTACGGATCCAACCGTGTCCCCATTGTTGGCCATCGTAACATCGTCAGCCATCCTCAAGTTAGCTACGGATATGGGCACTAACTTTACCACCTTCGTGTTGGATATGAAAAGGAGTTGAATTTCTTAATAAGATATTGAATTCCTTTTCTGAAAAAATATAAAAAATACAAGATCTTTGTACAAAACTAAAAATTCCCATATCAATAAACTTGAAATCATATCTAAAAACTGTCAATAAACCTTGATATTTTTTCCTTGTGTAATACTGAAAGTGCTTAAGCAAACACATATCTGTCCTTTTAGGACAGCACATCCTTTCTTATACACTGTTCTTTCTTCAAAAGCTGTGAATGTTATATTAATTCTAAATTATTTTTTAATCCTAAAAAAAAATCTCAAACTCAGCATACATGCTTGATATTGCTTTGGTAAAGCTATGGTTGTCTACCAAATGTGAGAAACATAAATAAATCTTCATAAAGGTATCTGAAGTGACATTAAATCTGAGGAGAGACGTCAAATGTAGGTAAAATCTGTCCATATCGACGACACTGTTGCTCCCATGTCCACGTACAGGTTTGCTGAGCTAGTTACGTACTTTGACGCAAGAAACATAAATAACACAAGTAGTTATGATTTCTGAATAAGAATAAAATGAAATTGCCTGAGAACATTACTTCGTCACATGAATTTTGAAAGAAATTATCTGTATACTCATGATATATACATATATATATGTATGTAGAATAAAGGCCATCAGTCAAACATCTGGAGATGCTGTGTCCAGTCACGCTCATCATGATAAGTTTGCCCAGGTGAAGTAGGTCAGTGTCATGACTTTTTGTCAACGTCTGGGTTACGCGTTGGTTCATAGTGATGCCACTTGTTTCTGATCGCCTTACACTCAAGAAACATATCCTTTTTAAAGTTACTGTGTGTCAAGTGAGAGCGAAGGAAGAATGCCAACCGTTTAACACTTGCTTATTGTGGAAGAATATAGGTTACTTTTAGGCTTTGATTCTTTCTCCATACTAAGATATGTGACTGGAAGCTCATCTACTACAACAAACAGTTTGCAGTAGATCCAGTGGCCTACATATCTTATTTACCTTGGTCACGCGGAGGTAAGTCATCTAACTTCAGTGTGCCCGAGGCGCACAGTTTAGGGTTCGAATCCGACCCGTGGTGTATGTACTTAGCTTTGTATTTCTCATGTATTCTAATATGAAAATAATACTTTAGAATACGGCGAAGGTTTCCTTCTTTATGCAGTCATAAATCATAAAAGGTAATTTGCTCTTCGAATCATGTCAGTGTGAAAGTCGTTTGCCAATTACGTCTTTGTTGCAGGAGGGAACTTTGTGGTATTTAAGTGTATGTTTCAGAAGAGTGTGGAAGTTCCCATTCCCATATGTAAGTTGTAACTTTAACCATTGCAAAATCTAAGGTTTATTGTCCGCTGTTTGTAAATATCAGTATATAATTCCTGTTTAGCAGTCAAAGAAGAAGAACGAGCATTTTACATGATTGTTTCTTTAACACAGAAATGAACACAACAGAGCTGAACGTATATATCGTATTTCTCTCATAGGAAATTTGATACATTCTCTTGCCAGATCCAGTTTTCATTGACTCACTTAAGTACATCTAAGAAAAAGAAAAAATGAAATAATTAGTTTACAAAGCTCTGTATAAAAATTGAATGACAATTATGTTTTGACTTAGTCATACTGTCGAATTTAGAAGTAGTTTTACCGAAAGAGTCTATTCTCCTTGGTGTGTAATATTCACATGACCTTAAAGTTTCCATTTATAACGTTTCATTTTAGATCAGTTAATGATGGCTGCATTATCACCTCCCTGAGAGGTATGTATATGCAGTGCTTGTGCATGTGCAGGGAGAACCACAAATATTCATGGCATTACCTGAAACATGAAGTATAGACATAGAGATCTGTATTACATGTTTTTCATGGTCAACAAGTGGGTAACACTGTGGCCTTGTGGTGGAGAGTAGAGGTGACGAGGAAGCAGGGCAGTATATAAGGCAGCGGCAACACCTCAGTGGCAGTCCAGTCCCTGACTACAATCCTCCTGAATCAACCATGGTAAGTTATCCTCTATTCTACTCAAATGAAATAAGTTGTTTAGTATAAGATTTCCTAATATGATAATTTGAATGTTTTGTATGAGAAGGTGAATCACTACATAATTCAAAATGTATCATAATGTTAATTTTTCCCTACAGAAGCTGCTGTTGATCGCCGTAAGTGCTCTCCTCTTGGTGGGTTCTTGCAGAGCAGGATTCATCAATCGTCATCAGTCTTATGGCGGAGGTTTCGCAGGAAACGTCCATGGTGTTTCTGGTGGTATCGGGGCTGGCTCATCTCTTGGTGTCGTTTCATCGGGCATCCACTCATCTGGTCATGGTCACTCGAGCTATGGTCAAGGAACCATCATTACTCCCGCCAGGGGTGGGCTTGTTGCTTCACACGTAGTCTCAGGCGGTGGTTACGGATCCAACCGTGTCCCCATTGTTGGCCATCGTAACATCGTCAGCCATCCTCAAGTTAGCTACGGATATGGGCACTAACTTTACCACCTTCGCGTTGCATATGAAAAGGAGTTGAATTTCTTAATAAGATATTGAATTCCTTTTCTGAAAAAATATACAAAATACAAGATTTTTGTATAAAAGTAAAAATTCCTATATCAATAAATTTTGAAATCATATCTACAAATTATCAATAAACCTAAGTCATCTTTAATTGTGTAATACTGAAAATGCTTAAGCTTACACATACCTGTCCATTTTGGACAGTAAACCTACCTGGTATGATTATCGAGATTTGAAAATTATATTTTGAATGAATTTTCATATTCTTTTATTCCTAAGAAACCTTTGAAACTTTACAGTCATACTAGATATTGATTTGGTAATGCTATGGTTGTTTATCATGTATGGGAAAGAGATAACGAAATCCTTATAAAAATATCTGAAGTGACATGAAATCTGACTATAGACGGTAAATTTGGGCAAGATATGTCGATATCGGAGACAATGTCGCTCCCAGGTCCACGTACTGGTTTACTACGCTAATTAAGTGTTTTTTTTTTTTTTCGCAGGGAACACAACACACGTAGTTATGATTTCTGAATAGGAATGAAATGAAATTGTCTGAGAACATTATTCAGTCACAGACCTTTCCCTAGTATATCCTACGCTTTTCATATGCCCTTGTACAGTCCATTGACGCTATGTTTACCAGAGTATACAACATTGTTCCAATTAACTCTTTTCTGTGCGCGCCTTTCCCCCTCCTGCATGTTCAGGCTCCGATCTCTCAGAGTCTGTTTCAATCCATCCGTTCAACTCCAATTTGGTCTCCCGCTTTTCTTTGTTCTCTCCACTTCTGACACATATATACTCTTTGTCAACCTTTCCTCACTCAGTCTCTTCATATGTCGAAACCATTTCAACACATACCTTGAGCTCTGTCAATCAAACTCTTTTTGTCACCACATATCTCTTTTACCAATTACCTCTTAACTCAATGAAACCACTTCACGCCACATATTGTCATCAGACATTTCATTTCCAACACATCCAGTCTTCTACGAACACCCTCATCCATAGCCCATGCCTTGCAGCCGTATACTACCGTTGGAACTACTATTTATTCAATATACCCATTTTTGCTCACCTAGACAACGTTTCTTTTTGCAGATATTCTTCATCACTCTCAGAACTTTCGCATCCTCCCCTACTTTATGACTCCTAGATATCTAAAACACTTCGCCTCCTCCAGTTTTTCTCCATTCAATCTTGCATTCCAGCTAACTTATCTTCCAAGTTTATATCTATATATGATAGCATGTGTGAAGATAACTTTCTTTAAGCAATGTATTAACCTGTGTCCATTTAAGAAGTATATTATTTCTCAGTATCATTAATAGATAATACAGGTAATTTCACTTACTCTCTATTACAGAACTATCAGTTTATTTGATTCAGTGTTTGTTGTTCCTTGTGTCAAACCATTTCCCAAGCTTAGCTGACCCAGTACCAGGACTTAGGGACACCTTCATACCTGAGGTTAATACCAGGTCACTTCTCACATATATTTGAGGTCTCTCCTCCCATTCATTATGTTTCTGATCTTTCTCTAAAGTTCTGGAAAGTTATGTTTCTTTCTCTTTGCACCATTGAAAAAAAAATCCTTTTCTTTTCCCATTTGAAAAATTCATGAATGTCATATGGAAATACGTTTAGAAAAGTTTCATTATAATAATAATATAAAAAAGAGCAGTTGCCCTTATGACAATTCATCATATATTCTCTGCCTGTGCACAGGAAAACGTTATATATGTAGTACTCGATTACATTTATCATTCATTTACAGGATCTTAAAAATTCTAGTCATGGAATTCAAATTTTTATTGGTCTTTTATTCTCGACTTTTCACAAAGATTCTCTCAAATAAAAGTCTGATATAAAAGATCTAATTTCCAATTAATATCATTAATGGTGATGTTGAAATTACTTCCCATATCCATAACGAACTCCTTGGTTATTGGTGGTCACAACAGGGCTGCTGAAGGAGACACGGCGACCGCCGGAGTAACCATTGTATGCGTCGTGGGATCCATAGCCATTGGTGAAGGTGTTTGTACTGACAAGCCCACCACTTGCCGGAACGATGACTGCTCCCTGGCCATAGGCAGAGTTGTCGAGACCAAAGGACTGGATGCCCTGTGACACGACACCAATAGATGAGCCAGCCCCGTGAGCACCAGAAACGCTATGAACGGCTCTTGAGAAACCTCCGTTATAAGTTGGACGAGGGTGGATATATCCTGCTGTGCAGGAACCCACCATCAGGGCAACACTTACGGTCATCAACAGCATATTCTGAGGGCAAAGTATCTTGCATTATGATAGACACAAAATCATGTGATTCATAAATAATACTTTCAGCATGATACTCTCGAGATAATTATATTTGAAGTCCTTATGCCTAGGAAACAGTGAAGTAGCTTACCATGGTTGCTTTAAGTAGTCAGGGAGTGGACTGCTACAGTTGTGCAGCCTCTGCCTTATATACTGCTATGCTTGCTCCTCACCTCCGGCCTCCATGAAAATGAAACCTCAACGTTGGTCACTCGTTGACCATGAGGAGGGTATAATATACTTCTAGGCTTTCCTGTTTGTCAATGATATCACTTTTTCATGAAGTTATCTTACGCCTACTGTAATATCACTTGTACGTAAAGAGCATATATATATATATATATATATATATATATATATATATATATATATATATATATGTATATATATATATATATATATATATATATATATATATATATATATATATATATGAATTAAGTAGACAATGATCTCTTAATGTAATGGACTAAAACGGTATGGAAACAGCCCCAGGTCATCAGATCCCTTGGGGTCTCTTTGTTGTAGAAGGTGAGCTTCCAGTCATACATACCAGTGTTGAGAGGGTATTAAACCTTATGAAGATGTCATGTTTTTCTATAACACGCAAGAGTTAAGTGGATGGTACCTCTCCTATCTCCAGAGGTACTTTCAAACTCAAGAGAATGATATGCTTTCTCGTGTGTAAGACAACTCAAACTTTGTGACACCCTCTTTCAACCCAAGTGTATTGATGATTCATAACTCAGACATTAATAGAAAACTATAACACTGACCTACTTCACCTGGGGCAGACTATCATCATGAGCATGACTGGACGACACTACTTCTCCAGGTGTTTGACTGGTGACCTTTGATCTGTGTAGCCACACGCTAAGAAACCTTATACAAGGAGACCTACTGTGGAGTTTTCCCTCTTAGGCTCTGTCATCTGTTCTTGATGGCACCTTGCTAGCGTGGTAAATGGCGAATATATATATATATATATATATATATATATATATATATATATATATATATATATATATATATATATATATATATATATATATATATATATATATATATATATATATATATATATATATATATATATATATATATATATATATATATATATTTTTAATTTTCCAAAAGAAGGGACAGAGAAGGGGGCCATTTGAGGATATTCCCTCAAAGGTCCAGTCCTTTGTTCTTAACGCAACCTCGCTAATGCGGGAAATGGCGAATAGTATGAAAGAAAGAGAGAAATATATATATATATATATATATATATATATATATATATATATATATATATATATATATATATATATATATATATATATATATATATATATATGTAGATAGATAGATAGATAGATAGATAGATAGATAGATAGATAGATAGATATTACTCAAAAACATTTTCAATAAGTCTTGAATGTTAAGGGATACTAACATAATGTTACATTTCATGGAAATCTTAATTGCCACCGTTGAGAGTCTGTATTTCCTTTGGTGGGTTTAAAAAAAAAAAAAAGATAGATATAAACGCCTGCATCATTCTTTCACAATCAGTTGCGTTCATTAGTTTGTTTCCAGAGACCGTAGTAAGTCCTCCCTAAGGACGGTTGAGCCAACATGACTACCGAAAGAGCGTCTCTGGTCTTTGAAAGAGGATCGAAAAACAGCCGAAAGACGCGGATGCACCGACCCTACAGCTTGTTGAAGACGATGAGTGAGTGAAGTGATTCATGAACCCATAAAAGGCTTGAGTGGGTCGATAGTCTGTGATGATCTCAGAGGAAAACCCCTTTAAGGATTCTCTCGAGTTCCCGCCACCACACAGATAAAGACAACGCTATAAGTATCAAAAATAGCAAGGGATCCTTCGCCTAAGAGACTCCACAATTTGACCTCCATGATAGCTGAATTTATTTTCTATTTTCATTAGCTGAGACGGCACGGGCAGCTGAGGCCCTAATCAAGGCCATCCCATTATCGCATTACTATATATATATATATATATATATACCCTACCCTGACACAGGTGCCCATTCTATTGACCAACTCCTAGGGGTGGATGAACGACGGGGGTTGACAGTGGACCAACTTCCACAACCAGGATTCGAACCTGCAAGCTCGACCCTGGGCGGCCCGTGAATGCGTCACGGTTAGCAACGCTAACTGCCAACTCCACACGAACCCACAAGGATAGCGAGACACGTATGGTAATCATTAGCAGTCATCTGATGAAAGTAACTTGAGTTTCTCAGTATAACGCAATCACTCAAGATATTCATATGACATCAAGTTTATCTTACATATGTAAATTACATCAGTAATAAAACGAAAGTTCATGTGACCTTGGCTCTTATCGCTCTGCCACAGAATCATACTCATCTAAGATGTTGACCCTAATGGTGGTGTTTAACATGGTACGTAGATATTCTATTCTTATATATATATGTTTTTTGTTTCAAATTCAGTGCGGTGGATTTCCTTGTTCTACATAATCGTAGATACTTGTCAGGTTTTCTCTTAACCTTCGAAAACATTATACGACAAATGCAATGATTTCGGACTTCATATCGGGTGATTCTCTCTACACTGAGGAACATCTACATATCATTATATACATAATTCAGTATCTGATACGCAGAAAAGAAATATGAGATGGCCTCCCTCCATTGTTGGTGCCTAATGGTAAAGACGTCTGCTTTATTCCGTAAAACTATGTACATATATTCCTAAATGCTGTAGAAAGTCTGTAGATTTCTTGCTTTATTAAGTTACAAGATAATGATATCACATATTATATGAGTTCCTACTCTCGATTATATGTTTACATATATATATATATATATATATATATATATATATATATATATATATATATATATATATATATATATATATATATATATATATATATATATATATATATATAATCATCAAGACTCGAGGTAATTTAGGTAAAACATGAAACAATAATAAAGATAGAATCACTTCCATGAGATTTATTCAGACACGGACATTACCGAACATTTTGATAGCCAATTGTGAACACGTTGTGAAGAAAATATAAATATAACACAGCCCTGTGTAGTATTGCCTAGTGGTGTCCACATACCTCTCTCCAATTTTGATGTCATCATGTACAGATGGCAATGGTAATACTGTATTTGGGTGCTCTCATGTCTGGATTATCTTGACTGGCTCTGTTGTTGTCATTAAGGATCCTCTGCTTTATTTCCCGTAGGAGATGCTGCGAACACCCTGACTAGCGAATGGCTGGAAACTCTGTTGACTACTAAAGCCTTGGTTTACTCCAAAGCCACGGAAATTCCTTCCGGAACCGCCCCTGCTGAAGGTACTTCGCGATCCATGACTCACTGGTCCATGAGAGGATGAAACTGAATGGCCACTTACACCTTGGAAACCTGATGAACCAAAACTATTTCCAAAAGAGTTTCCAGAAAGTGTCCCATAGGAGGTCCTGCCTCCACCTACAGAGAGCCCAGATGGCTGGTGGAATGTAGACGAAGAGGTGAAACCGCTGGTGAAAGGTCCCCTTGAAAATCCACTTGTAAAGGATTGGCCAGACGAGCCTCCGTGGAACCCTCCACTACTGAACCCACCGTGGTGATGTCCCCCATCTGCACTGCAGTAACCCACAAGAAGGGCAGCACTCACGGTGATCAACAGCTTCTGGAAATTTTGAGAAATTGTATCTTAAAAATCATGTTAAAGGCTACGACCAACAACCTCTGGAAATTAAAACAGGAAAAGAAAGATGTATAGTAAGATGTGCAAGTCACATTTTGCCATTTCTATGATATCATCGTAATACGATGGGAGCAAAGCTGACCATTGTTGGCGGATGGAACTTGTGGCAAGCACTGAATTGTCAGTGAGGAGCCTCTGCCACTTTATATACTTCCAGGCTTTCTTATTTCTCACACAAGGACACCATTTTCTTCCCTAGTCGTTAGCCATGAACTCCGTCCAGTTACTGCCTATTTCATTCGTGCAAGAAAATGACTTTTCCAAATTAACGTAATTTTCCTGACGCTTTTTTGTAAGACCCTTTTTTTTCAGTGGGGGTTTGTACCTTCTTGTGTCGATTATATATCTTTTCGTGAAGTTTGATGTGATATTGTAATGAAAACATAAATATTTTGAACATAAACATACAAATACATATAAAATGTCCCAAAAATTAGGTGCATCCCGAAACAATCCCTGTATGAGTATGCAATTATATATTTCTGTCTGGATTTCACTGCGTGTGGAGTAAGGGAAAATCAGTTGAGTAAGTTGCAAGTCTAATAAGAAAAAATAATTTGTTCGTCTGTTTCGCTACATTGTGATACCGATCAGACACAGATGGTTGTGGACAGATTCTCAATAACGTGAATTTGATCATCTCATATCGTCAAAGTATCAGTTCATTGAAGTTTTATTACTTTAATCTGTTCATGACTATTACGTTCAAAATACATAGTATCTTACCCTAGCCCTTATAAGAAGGCTTTATGGTTCTGTACTTTCGCTGATTCCATTCCAAAGGTAAATAAAACGCTATAGTTAGAGGGAAGCATTAAGCGTCTGTGCTGGTAAAACGTTCATAAAATCATAGCTTCGGAGAGTGAATGTGTCAATACCTATTTTGTGCTGTTTGAGGAGAGAGTATGACTACACACGTGTGGGTACCCTCAACTCTTGAACTACTACTTTAACTACAGTTCGTGTGACCCGTCGGTGGAAACATGAAGTCATGTCTTGTCGAAAACGGAACACAGTTTTCTGCCCGAGGTGAATCGGGTTCGTCGTTCTTTGCTTCGCCACAAGTCGTTTCATCACATAAACGGCAAACGTAATGAGATAAAAATTTGGAAAGTTGTATCCAGCTGCACGCAAGTTTGCCAGCTCAAGGACACCTCTGACCAGCAGGTTACTCGCTAATATTTTTATATATTTTTTTTTCGGGAAAGAATTTCTTGATATATCTTTGAGAGTCAAATGGTTTCTGCAATGAAACGCTTCGAAGTGTCATTACGTCCCATACAACGCTGTTTTCTCGTGCCTCTAACATATGAAGTATAACATTATTCACATTTCGTAGCAGCCTATTCCATACACAGATCTGTGGTTTATGTTAGAACATTATATTACGTTACACACACACATACACATACTTTTATCATTATTATTATTATCATCATCATTATCATTATTATCATGATCATTATTATTATTGTTATTATTATAATTATTGATATCATCGTTATCATTATTATCATTATTGTCATTATCATTGTTATTATCATGATTATCATTATCATTGTTACTATAATCATTATTATTATTATTATCATTGTTATTAGCATTATTATTATTGTTAAGGAAGAGAAGAAGAGCCAAGCGAGGATCGATCTTGAGAGACTCAGGCTAAGGTGTCTGAATGTACGTAGACGTAGCCATGATAAGAGGAAAGAGATGTACATGATACGTTTGGAGAGAGAAAACTGGAGTATTCTGCCACTAGCTGAATGTTAGGTGGTGAGGGAAAGAGGCAGGAAAGCTCCTGGGTGTTCGGATGGTAAAGTACATTGCTATTGAGAAAGAAAAAAGATCGCAGTAGGAGATGGCATTTATGATGGAGAAGAAGGCGTGGGGTTGTGTTGAAGGGTGGGGAATTAACAGAAAACGACGAGAGGTGGGTGACTTGTTGATACTTAGGCTTATGAGTGGGGAGAAGGAATGTGGCTTCAGGAGAGGTAGAGAATGTATAGACCAAGTGTTTGCTATGGAAAATTTTGTTTGAGAAATGATTAAAGAGAGAAAGAGAGCCGTATGTGCCATTACTAGATCTTGAGAAAGTATATGACGTACAGACCTTGAGGAAAGGGCCAAGCACATATAGGATAAACCATAGAAATACCAAGCGCAATGGCAATTTTCCATCAGAAGCATATGGCATGTATGCAAGTGGGAAGAGAGTAGGGCGAGTGGTTCCCAGTGGAGGTGGCGCATATCCCAAGAATATGAGATGACACTCGGGTTGTTCAGTCTGTGTATGGATGAGATGGTCAAGGAGGTAAATGCTAGGGTATATTGTGTGAGGAGCGGGTATATAATATACTGAAGGTGGGAAAGCATGAGAGGTGAATCAGTCATTACCCCCAGATGAAAACGACTCTGGTGTCGACATTATTTTACCTACGTTTGCTTCCTCAATTGTGTATGATGAAAAAAAAATGCTATCCCAAATAGTTTAGAGAGGCTATAAAATGCCCTGAGAACAATTTGGGCCGACACGCGTGTAAAACTCTCTCCCTAATGACATACAAGTAGTGATCACACATAGTAAGTACACCACCCTACACGTTACGCTCACAGGCAAAGGATGAAACTTGCGTTATATTCATATTGGTTGAATGATAAATCAACGCGATCACACCTTTGCAAGATAACAGGTTCTCACTAGATTGGTCGCTTCGTATGTCTCTCCTCTTCACTTCCCAAGGCCGGTGGTAGAAAGTTTGACTCTTGTCTTTCAACACCTTCGACCCCATGTCCCCTGCTGGTTAAGCTATACCCACATCATGTGTTTGATGGCTGTTTTTTCCCTTTTTTCTTTTTCCTTAGGAACAGTGTCTGTGATAGTACACCATGTACCATGAATTAGTGTTCGGTTTACAAGAGACTGAATTGTACATAATTACCTGACTAGGCCTCTTTTCTCTTTTTTGCTGAACCCAGCTGAACAGGTCAGGTTGGGTGAATGAAACTATCAATACAGGATTGCAATTATGTAACCCTCTTACACTGTATTCTTAAATTTAGATAAAAGGAAATAATTTTATATATATATGAAAACTCATAAAAAAAATCGGTACAACAATACTGAAGACGAAAAGTCATATATGATATAATTTGAATGTAGTAAATCCTCAAATCAGTTACGAAAGAGCTTTAATAAAGTATTCACACACACACACACACACACACACACACAGACACACACACACACACACACACACACATTCTCGGTCTCCCTGACTAGAGGAAGTACAATCTTGTCGAGGAATTGTCTTCCCAATGGAGTCCATAACTCACATAATGCTGATTGCAGCGCAGCCTCGAAGCTACGTGTGTGTGTGTGTGTGTGTGTCTGTGTGTGTGTGTGTGTGTGTGTGTGTAAGGCCATGTGTCATATGACCGTATAAGGAAGATTAAGCCCCGATAGTAAATCAATTATTGCCATTAAGACCTACGGTCTCGTCACCCTACGTATGTTGCCACAGTCACCAGAACCACAGGGGAACACACGAGGTGTGAAGATGTGCACATGAATGTGCGCATTACCCTTGGTGACCAGCGGTAGAAAACGTAACAACCGGCCAATCTTAACATGAAAAAATCTTACCACAGAATATAATCTTTAGAAAAATATCTTGTTACAAAATAGAATCTTATTAAAAAAGATTTTATTACTGAATGGGATCTTATTTAAAAAATCTTATTACCAAATGGAATCTTAATAGAAAATCTTATTACTGAATAGAATCTTATTAAGAGATCTTATTGCTGAAAAGAATCTTATTCAAAGAAATCTTTTCTATTGAGAAGAATCTTATAAAAAAAAATCTTATTACGAATAACGATATCAAGAAAAAGAATCTTACTACGTAAAAATCTTACTACGAAAAGATTTCATTACAAAAATATAATCTTATTACTCAAAATAGGGAAACTCACTGGGAACAAAATTAAAATCTTTGATACTTATGTTAGAAATCAGACGCTTAACTTCAGATGCTGAACTTACATTTCATAGAGTCTTAGAAATACGCAATCGTGTTACGAGATGGAAAGTAGAGATGGCATCAGAAACTCCCTCTATATTCCTGTACCACTGTGTTCTGAGAATCCATTATAGATGAACATTCAAAGCTTCTCTTCCACCCGGGTTAACCAGGTTCTGTCACTCATTTGTTTAACAAATAATCGAAAAGTGAAATCTCTGACCTTGAAGCCCAAACAAATTATTAATTTCATTTTTTTCTTCCACGCATCACTTACATGAGGCTAGTTCCTATATTCTTTTGGACAGTACTAGCCTAAAATTTCATGCAACGCGAATATAAGACACTGGGTAATTGCAGGGTAACTAACACCATGTTTGAGTTAATCCTCTTTATTTTGCAAATAAGGAAATATTTCTATAAAGTATCATCTTTTTTTCTCTCTCAGTGTAAAACTATGGTGAGTGTACCATAGTTCTCACGAGAAAAATCCTCACTGGTCACCATCACTGCTTGGACTAATGTCTCCTTCCACCGTAGGAACTACTGAAAGAACTACCTCCGTTGCCGCCAAAGAAACCACTGTTGCCACCGAAGGAAACGCTGCGGCCACCGAAGGAACCACTGCGGCCACCGAAGGAACCACTGCGGCCACCATAGGAACCACTGCGGCCACCGAAGGAACCACTGTGGCCACCGAAGGAAACACTGCGGCCACCAAATGAACCACTGCCGCCACCAAAGGAACCACCGTGGCTGCCGACGAAGCCGCCCTGGCCTCCGATGGAGCCATAGCCGCCTGATCCACCGCCGAAGGAAGTGATGCCACTGCTGACAAAATTTCCACGGCCTCCAGCACTGTGGAAGCCTCCGGAGGAGCCACCGCCGTAGGACCTGCCTCCGCCACTACCAACCAGAAGTCCGCCAGACACGTGACCAATGGAGGAGCCGCCACCGCCGATGAAGCCTTGTCCACCACCGATACCGCCGCCGGAGTACGACCCGCTGGTGAAGCTACGGCCACCGCCGCTACCAAAAGATGAAAAGCTACTCCCGCCGGAGCCATGGTGACCGAAATCCCCCCTGGAGGAGGCCACCAACAGACCAGCACTCACGGCAAGCAACAACAGCTTCTGCCGACAGACAAAATAAATGAATTAGTAAATAAATAGAAAATTTTTTGAAGCTTCTAATACAAAGTAATATCTCCAATACACACACACACACACACACACACACACACACACACACACACACACACACACACACACACATATATATATATATATATATATATATATATATATATATATATATATATATATATATAGTTACGAGAAATCTTCTTTCGTTTGAGTTGCTTTTCGTGTAAGTTAGAACTACAAGAGAGAAGCCCCTTACCATGTTAACAGTTGGCTAGTCTTCTGCGTCTGACTTGCTGCTGTGTTGGTGAGGCCCCCTAATATACCTGGCAAAGCCTCCTGCGTGATGCTGGTGTCAAGGTTAGAAAACAGGTTCTGCTATAAATGAACGGCTGAGAAACATGTTTGTTTAACTTTTTTTTTATAATCTATATTTGGTCTGTGTATCTATGTAACTCTGTGTAGCTCTCTCTCTCTCTCTCTCTCTCTCTCTCTCTCTCTCTCTCTCTCTCTCTCTCTCTCTCTCTCTCTCTCTCTCTCTCTCTCTCTCTCTCTCTCTCTCTCTCTCTCTAGTTGTATATGTATGTACTTACAACAATATAAGACCCACTTATCATTCAGCTATATCAGAGCTGGACGAGAAATTCAAAGCTATCACAAGCTGCTTCACATCTCCAAAATCCATTCTGTTTGGAGTCTTGTCAGGAAACAATCATGTGTAGTCTAGCCATTTTCCAACCTGCTTCTCGTATTACAGTCGTCTATGTCACACTGACGACCAGATATGGTAAGATGGGAAGCGAGACGTCTTCTTCTGAGAGATGGAAAGTGATGAGTAATGTACCGGAATGTAAACACGCAGGCTAAGGGTACCAGGGATGAGGGAGGAGGAGGACTCACACTACCAGGGATGAGGGAGGAGGAGGACTCACACTACCAGGGATGAGGGAGGAGGAGGACTCACACTACCAGGGATGAGGGAGGAGGAGGAGGAGGACTCACACTACCAGGGATGAGGGAGGAGGAGGACTCACACTACCAGGGATGAGGGAGGAGGAGGACTCACACTACCAGGGATGAGGGAGGAGGAGGAGGAGGACTCACACTACCAGGGATGAGGGAGGAGGAGGACTCACATTACCAGGGATGAGGGAGGAAGAGGACTCACACTACCAGGGATGAGGGAGGAGGGGACCCCCAGGGATGAGGGAGGAGGAGGACTCACACTACCAGGGATGAGGGAGGAGGAGGACTCACACTACCAGGGATGAGGGAGGAGGAGGACTCACACTACCAGGGATGAGGGAGGAGGAGGACTCACACTACCAGGGATGAGGGAGGAGGAGGACTCACACTACCAGGGATGAGGGAGGAGGAGGAGGACTCACACTACCAGGGATGAGGGAGGAGGAGGACTCACACTACCAGGGATGAGGGAGGAGGAGGAGGAGGACTCACACTACCAGGGATGAGGGAGGAGGAGGAGGACACACGTCCGAGGATGAGGAAGGTGGAGGAGGGACGCATATTACTCATGGTGATTCATGAAAGACCAGGTTCCCTCATTTTCTTCCTCATGATATAAACTGCAATGACGTAACTAGACTGATGAGGCTCATAGGAAAATCACCAATGTCGTTATTATTTGGTCATTTTATGCAAATTACGTCATCTTGATGAAGGAATCATTTAGTGGTTGTTGGTATGATCCCGGGAAGTAGTTTAATCTCGATGACCTCCATGTCCAAGTTATATAGATGAGGTAATTTGCATATGGCCGACTAACACAGACATCAGTGATTTTCTCCTCAGACTCAACAGGTTTGGTTACGTCAGTAAAGTTTGTCTGTGAAGAAGAAAATTGAGGAAATCTTTCCTTTCTTGGATGTCAGTCATGGTACACGGACACCTAGACCAGCTCACGTTTAGAGTTTATAGAAAACCTATGGAATTCTGCCCGTACATACACTTCTGCTCAGCTTACTAGAATGAATTCAAACAATATATATATATGTATATATATATATATATATATATATATATATATATATATATATATATATATATATATATATATATATATATATATATATATATATATATATATATATATATATATATGTATATATGGATCGTCTCCAGTTGACGAAGCAGAATAGACTCGTCAATATATTAATCCCTGCAGTGGACTCCGTCCTGTCTCTCCTACAGGCTTTAGCGCATCCTTGACTCTGCAGGAAGTCTTACAGAACACTGAGCCTCAGAGACTCTACAGCAACAGGGCAATGAGAAGAGATGGCAGGTGAATATCTATTTATTTAATCTTTAATTCTGATACATGCATGTACGTAATCTTTACTACCAGCGTAATAACTTTCCTCTCTGTCATTCTTAATCAACATTTCAGCCTCCGTATGAGCCAATGGAACCACCAGTCTGGCCACGGAAGGAACCACCTTGGCTAAACGAGTTAGGACGACGACCACTAGACGCACCACCTGGGACGCTGACAAAACCTCCCTGACCACCGAGGGAAGACGACCTATGGCCACCGTTCAAGCCAATATGGCTCGCGGTACCAACACTGTTGCCTAAACTTCCTCCGCGGCCTCCGGCGTTGAAGCCTCCAACAGAACCTCTGTTGTAGGATCCACCACCATTGGATGGGAAGCCATTAGACCCCGCACCCACAAAGGAGCTGCCGCCACTGAAGCGATGACCACCACTGGAACTGCCACCGCGATGGACACCACCGGCAGCGCAGAAGCTCACCAGAAGAGCAGCACTCACTGTGATAAGCAGCACCTTCTGAGGAATGAACAGGATCGTTATCAATTGAAAAGATAATCCAGATAATGTAACATATCATACCTAAATTGTAACCACAAATTGGAAGCTTATTTCATGGTGTCTTATCGGATAATGACGGTACAAGCGAGAGGTCTTACCATGTTTACAGCTGGCTGGTGTTTGAGACAGAGGTACTGGTGTGTGGGTGATGACGACTTATATACCTCCCACATCCTGCTGGGTGATATCTGCCCCGAGGTCATAACATTGAGTTCACGTAAAGGAAATATTCCTGTATGACAGTTATGGTGACTTTAACTTTTAGTATCATTTTAAGTAAAAAGTAAGGAATGTTGTACAATACGTATCTTTAAGAATATCTATAAGAAAATCATTGAAAATTAAGAGAATATAGATCTCTTGTATCATGCGAAGATTGTAACTGTATCGAGTTCATCTTTTCTAATGGTAAAACTAATTTCCATCCAACACATACGCATACTTACACATTTATTACTAATGTATATATAAGGAATAGGAATGAAATCTATTAATACACATATGACTTCCTATCTTTCTTTCAGTTGCCCCTTACGTGCTATATCTCCTGTTATCAATTAGTTTTACCAATTATATATTTCATTTCCATTCCGGTCATTATACATGATTTATTTTCATATTTGAATGCCGTTTCCTGCGTGAGCGAGGTAGCAAATGTCGCATCCGCAACGCATCATATATATGCACAGTAAGTTATTTCGTGCTGAAGAATATCCCTTGGGAAATATAAGCTCAAGATATATTTCTCGTCTTCACTGACGACCATTAAGGAATCTTGGAATCTTTCAGAAACTACAAGACAGAGATCATAGGCCAGAGTATGAGAGAATATCGAAGCCAACAGAGCTACTTAGGTGTGTAGATATCTTGAATGGTTCCAAATGAAATCACATCCTCTTATGCTTTCTGCTGGTCACAGTTCAGACATACGTACAATGAAACTGCGTTGGTACAACAAGAGTGACTTGAATTGATTTGCATCTTGACACGCCAGAGATGGTGTTGTATGACATCAATTGCTCGTAAGTCACCTTCTCAAATACCTTTAAGGAATGGAGAACATTTGATCTTCTAATGATAATCCTCTAAAACTCATTTTCATTGCCATACATTGGGAAAGTTCAAATGGTGTACGATGTCTGATATAAGAAGTTTTACCGCTCTATCATGATCACTCTGTAATACAGTACGTAGTGTTCAGCATGGTTTATATTGTCTAACATGTTCGTACAAAATGATACACTAACACAAGAGCCGCGATACTTTAGGTAATTCAAAGTAGGTTGGATGTAGAATCATGAATATATAATTGATTTTGGAGAAAAAGAAATATTGCTAACGGATGTGAAATTATCTATCTGAGAATGTTGATTTTACTTCAAATGTAACATATTTTTCGCCTCCACATCCAAAAGGTAAGAGGTGAACATTAAACCAGGGCATTGTTGAGTGTGTGTTCTCGTATTTAGATCATCCAGAAGGGTCTCCTTCGTTTCTTATCTCATGGGATTCAGGTCTCTACTGCTGAACTTTCATAAAGCCAAGAATTAAAGCGAAGTCATGGATAATGATGCAAGCTTGCCTTGAAAGAAGGATATCAATGATAGAGGCCATTCATAATGATATACAGTAACATCCCTACAGTTAGGAGTGTGAAAGAACAACTTTTAAGGTGAACTTCCCTATTCCCACAGCTGTTTACTAGGCAAGAGTCGTATCAAAAGAAAAATGATAATAACCAATTGGTGCCAATTCATTGCATTTGTAGCTCCAAACTTGCCCTATCAGTTCCTGCCAATTGACTCCTTAATACACAAAGAACTTACTGGGAATTAATGTCACACAACACCATTTCTGGCGTGTCAGGATGCAGATTAATTCAAGTCACGCTTGTTGTGCATACGCAGTTTCATTGTACGTATGTCTGAACTGTGACCAGCAGAAAACATAAACATATGTGATGTCATACCCATTGAAGATATCTACACACCTAAGTAGTTCTGTTGGCTTCGATATTCTCTCATACTCTGGTCTATGATCTCTGTCTTGTAGTTTCTGAAAGACTCCAAGATTCCTTAATGGTCGTCAGTGAAGATGAGAAATATATCTTGAGTTTATATTTCCTAAGGGATATTCTTCAGCACGAAATAACTTACTGTGTATATATATAATGCGTTGCGGATGCGACATTTGCTACCTCGCTCACACAGGAAACGGCATTCAAATATGAAGATAAATCATGTATAATTACCGGAATGGAAATGAAATATATAATTGGTAAAACTAATTGATAACAGCAGATATAACACATAAGGGGCAACTGAAAGAAAGATAGGAAGTCATATGTGTATTAATAGATTTCATTCCTATTCCTTATATATACATTAGTAATAAATGTGTAAGTATGCATATGTGTTGGGTGGAAATTAGTTATTACCATTAGAAAAGATAAACTCGATACAGTTACAATCATCGCAAGATACAAGAGATCTATATTTTCTTAATTTTCAATGATTTTCTTATAGATATTCTTAAAGATACGTATTGTACAACATTCCTTACTTTTTACTTAAAGTGATACTAAAAGTTAAAGTCACCATAACTGTCATACAGGAATATTTCCTTTACGTGAACTCAATGTTATGACCTCGGGGCAGATATCACCCAGCAGGATGTGGGAGGTATATAAGTCGTCATCACCCACACACCAGTACCTCTGTCTCAAACACCAGCCAGCTGTAAACATGGTAAGACCTCTCGCTTGTACCGTCATTATCCGATAAGACACCATGAAATAAGCTTCCAATTTGTGGTTACAATTTAGGTATGATATGTTACATTATCTGGATTATCTTTTCAATTGATAACGATCCTGTTCATTCCTCAGAAGGTGCTGCTTATCACAGTGAGTGCTGCTCTTCTGGTGAGCTTCTGCGCTGCCGGTGGTGTCCATCGCGGTGGCAGTTCCAGTGGTGGTCATCGCTTCAGTGGCGGCAGCTCCTTTGTGGGTGCGGGGTCTAATGGCTTCCCATCCAATGGTGGTGGATCCTACAACAGAGGTTCTGTTGGAGGCTTCAACGCCGGAGGCCGCGGAGGAAGTTTAGGCAACAGTGTTGGTACCGCGAGCCATATTGGCTTGAACGGTGGCCATAGGTCGTCTTCCCTCGGTGGTCAGGGAGGTTTTGTCAGCGTCCCAGGTGGTGCGTCTAGTGGTCGTCGTCCTAACTCGTTTAGCCAAGGTGGTTCCTTCCGTGGCCAGACTGGTGGTTCCATTGGCTCATACGGAGGCTGAAATGTTGATTAAGAATGACAGAGAGGAAAGTTATTACACTGGTAGTAAAGATTACGTACATTCATGTATCAGAATTAAAGATTAAATAAATAGATATTCACCTGCCATCTCTTCTCATTGCCCTGTTGCTGTAGAGTCTCTGAGGCTCAGTGTTCTGTAAGACTTCCTGCAGAGTCAAGGATGCGCTAAAGCCTGTAGGAGAGACAGGACGGAGTCCACTGCAGGGATGAATATATTGACGAGTCTATTCTGCTTCGTCAACTGGAGACGATGCAACCTCGCCACCCCCCACTCCCCTCCCACACAGACAGACAGACAGACACACATACACACACAAACATATATATATATATATATATATATATATATATATATATATATATATATATATATATATATATTTTTAAGGATCTGCCTTGCCCTTGGTGCCGTTATGATATGTTCACAGGAAAGCTCCTGCAGTTTCCTTTGATTGGGAAGTTCGAGAAAGTTATTCTCAGCAGAACCAAACAGCCAGCGAAACGTAAAAGTACAAAGATCATATCTTTGCATTTTCTTTGTCTTTTTTGACACTGTTTTCTATCATATCTTGGAGGATTCTCATGAAAACATAAGTGTCTAATTGCTTTATATTTAGAATACAATTATTAGTCAATAAATAAGATGTTATGTGTTAAGTAGAATCTATAACATAGGTTGTATTCAGTTCGCTGACATATCAACAGCCTTAAGTTATAAAATGCAACAGAAAGTATCAGAAAAAAGTTAGAAGAAGGAAGGCAATTTGCATCCTATCTGGAAATGTTAATAAGCGTTTCAGGGAAAGTTTATATCATCATTTTAATAAATACAGTCGTGTATGGAGCAATCGGTCGTTGTAAACATCAGCATTATTACTGATAGCCGCCACTAAGGCCAGGGATGTGGACGCGGCCACCAATAGAGCTGAGTATCTGAAGGTTCGACGATGAGCCATTTTGGCCACCGGTAAGCCCACTACGACGACCATAGGAACCGCCTGCCGCAGAAGTTGAAGACAGAACCCCCTGCCTGCCGGTAGAGTGCCCCTGGCCCACAGCAGATTGGCCAGAGAGAAACCCACGTTGTCCAGAGGTGGGGACGAGACGTCCAAGAGAGGCGACGGATTGTTCATTGGATCCAGAGGACGAACTGAGGCTGGGTGCAGAATACCTTGAGGCAGGAGTGGACTGTCCGCGGGCAGCATTAGCAAAACCAGCAGTTCCGCGAGCACTTTGAGTTCCACTAGTGAAACTGGCGCTGGAAGATTGTGCCTGGCTATATCGAGCCAAAGAACCACCTCCCCTAGAGCCAGCACCGGTGCCAAAACCACCCTGGAAGCCTCCAGCAGACTGACTAGATGATACGAATCTGTTACTGAATCCTGATCCAGAAGATTGACCCTGAAGACCGGACTGAGAACTGCCAGATGCCCGCCCTTGATACGATCCTCTCCCTGAGGTAGACCTCGAGAGACCAGCGTTATTACCCAAAGCGAATGAACCCAAGGATTGCTGAGAGGAACCAACGACACCATTAGAAGACTGTCTTAGGGGTGTGCTACTGACTAAGATGCCATTCAATATTCCTGAAGAATATCGGTTAGAAGATCCTCGTTCTCTTGACGAGTCACTGTCAAACTGTGTCCCACTTAAAGACCCACGTAACGCGTTCTGGCTGCTGGTCAAGAAGCTTGTTGGAGTGCCAGACGAAGATCCCTGAGCACTGAATGAGGCCCCATGGAATGACCCTCCTGATAGCCTTGATCCTCCTCTCTGGAAACCTGGCGAGACTTCAAGACTATCTGACGAAAAGACGTTGGAACTTCCAGTGGAACCAAAAATCGGGCGAGTGTAAGAACTGGAGCTCAACCCTCCTGTAAGTCCTCCGCCATTGTTCCCTGATGAGCCAGAGACGCTGCCAAAACTACCGGAAGAAAATCCACCTGACTGTCTTTGACTCGAGGATGAGGCGCCGTTGTACTGTCTACCTCCAGTCCTTCCTGAAGACACTCCCTGAACTTCATTTGAGGAGCCTGATGACCCGATATGGCCGAAATTGGAAAACCCATTTGCATTTCCTTGAGGAAGAGATGGAGCGCCATTGTATAAGTTATTACTCGAACCGCTGACAGAATTAGTCTGACCAAACTGAGATACTCCTGATGTCCTACGAGTTAAATCTGATCTACTGTGGAAAAATCCGTTGTTCCCTCCTGCGAGTCTCTCGTTCGAATTCACGCCGAAGGATTCCCTCGATGAATCGCCACTGAAGCCGACCTGCTCGTTTGTGAAGCTCTCGAAGCTTCCACGTCCTGCCGATGAGACGCTGAAAGAACTGCCGATATTTTCTCCAGAGAAGCCGCCAGGTAACGGAGCAGGAGGTCCGTAGCTGGCCGATAAACCAGTGTGCAGTTCAGCCCAGGAGGAGCTGGCAAGAAGAGTCGTCAGCAGCAGTACACTCTGTGAAAAAGGATAGCCAGATAATATGATCAAACCAGTGGCAACGTTCACAACATTTATGAAATACATATCAACTGGATAAACTTAAAGAAATTGTATAACTAAGCCAAAAGCTGTCCTGCACCAATTCTCATCACAAATATGAAGTAGGTATCAGTATGATAAGAACATATCAACTCTCTTTCATCTGTGCTCACCATAGTTGTGGCTACAAGCTGGTGACCTGAGATTGGACTGGTGAAAGGTTGGCTGTGCTGCTTTTATATATACCCCGGGAACCATCATCCTACTGCCCGGACAATATAACTACGCCACGCCCATTTCAATTCATGTCACTCTCACTTGTTTCTAAAGCCAGACCATCACCAGCGCTTTACCACGAATGATTCCCCGTATGTTTTAAGGCCTCACGTTGAGACCTAATCACCTTAAAGTCTACTTCAATCACTTTTGCGAAGAATCGACATCATCATATCCGCTTGCCTTAGAAAATGCAAAGGAGAAAGCAGTTTTCTTCGTGGGCCGTCCAGGATCATTGTAAATCAATTAAGAGACTGGAATTCCATTCCAGGGAAGGGGAATGGTATGAAGCAACGCTAATACAACAGAAACAAAGGAACTGAGGGTCTTATCTTTCACGCACACACACACACACACACACACACACACACACACACACACACACGCCAACGCACATACAAGCACACTAAAATCCACCAGATCAATGTAAGTCATGGTTTGTGAACGTAATGGCAAGAAATATATCATTCTGAAACACTTGAGAACGGGTGTTCTCTGAAGTTCAGCATCAAGGTTCCTTGAGTGTACTTGTTAATGTATATTACAAGCCTTGTATTTCCGTGTCCACACTGTAAAAGATCCGTGCTGTAAAAATTGTGAAAATTGAGTAAAATATTTGTATATTCTCCGTTGAACATTGGGGTGAACTCGTTCCCAAATCATCCTCTCCCTGTTTCCTCAGTATTCGTGTCTACCTCACATTAATAGAAATGGATATGATACTTCAAATTTCCATCTCGAAATCAAAATGCTTGTCATTACGATAAAATCTAGAGTGGGTTTAACCCAGCGTCAGAGAACTCTTGCTGTGGCTTCACTATGGTCAGGGGGAATATTCGACCCTTTTGTATATTCACTTTCTTCCTATCAAATATTTGAAGTAAAGAGATATATCTCATTTCCTCATCTAAATCCAGAATCGTAATGCAAATATAGATGGTGTTAAGGAACAGTTATCAATAATTTGTTTTTGTTAATGTTCTATTTTTTCTCTGAAACTTCACTACTAGAGCCTTTCAAATTTTCTTGTGTATCCATAAAATGACATTTTTCACGCTTTCTAGACATAGCAATAGTTTGCATACGTTCGAGGGACCAAGAATGCTCATTCTCTGCCGAGCATGACGTTGTGAAAGGACATTGAAAAACGAGAAGCGCAGTTCACAAACTCCCTGACTCATGGTTTTCCACTGCCCCCTGACTACTGATGAGCTGTTTTACAAAAGGAAAGAAAAAAAAAGAAAAAAGAAAATGTAATATCGAGTGTTCTTTCAAGTCAACCAAACCCCCTTCCAATTCCATCCCACATCCCTCAACCCACCCCTCTAACATCACCCACCACCCACCCCCAACCCACCCCAGGAGAACATAAAGCTTTGACGTCATAAAAGCAGAAACCCTTTCCCATGTACAGTGTTGACGCCACCCGGAATGGCCAGGTATGTAAATTGCGCCTGGTGATTCAAGAAAGATTAAGTTGTGCATCAAGACAAATGTGACACGTAGTTATTTCTGAATCAAACTTGATATTTTTCGCCTATAAAGCTTTGTAAAGCACGAATGATATGTGTGTGTGTATATATATATATATACATTGCTATGTATATTTTGATACATTGTAATAATGGTTTTTGCTGCTTCACATTGTACACAGCCACCCATGGATGTGAACATAGCTTGCTCTCTCTCAAAATGCCGTAGTCGGAGTAGTTTCTGAATGACTACAATCAACTGGCATGAAATTCTGCATCTGTATATTGAAAACTATGATGACACACGTGACAAGACAAATTCATCATTTATGACATTACCTGACATTATCCCTCTATCAATTTCATTTACGGTAAATGTAATTCAGTAGTATCGTATTATATTCCCAATTGAAAACGTTGGTAATAAAGCAGGATCATATTATTTATTAGCTTGTCATTCAATATCATCATATATTTATCCTAGAGCACACTGTTGACTTCAACACTTTGAATGACGCATGACTCAAGATTCATGGAAGATTCGTCAGAATTCATGGGAAGATGTTTGTGGCATAAGTAAAGAGAAAGTTGGTGTAGGAACATGTTTTACAAAAATCCATTTATCATTTTGATATCTCGATCTGTCAGTTGTAAAGCCAATACACTTTCTATCCTTTCAGTTCAGCAAGAACAGTGTAACAAAAGAAAAAGGTATATATTTTTTCCAGTAGGCAGAAAACTGCATTAAGGTGTCGGGGAAATAAGGAATCGAGAAAAAAAATATATATATATGGCTGGTGGATGATGTAGCATTGCTAGGACTGAAGGTTACTTCCCATAGCTATAGATATAGCGATGGCCAGAGAAACCTCGGAGGACATGCTTGTCTGTGGAGCCAAGAATTCCATGACCCCTCGTGAAGTCTAAGTATCCATGTAAACCACTTGATTCATGGGTCTTCTCTTCACCAACCGAGCCTGGGATCCCTTGCATGGCAGGGGATCCTAGGCTATATATGTCCCCAGCGGCTGGTCCATTGTAGTGGTGAGATCCTTCAGGGGGACGCACGGAACCTCCGCCACTGATGCTGGTCATATCACGTCTACAGAGCAAGCATCCGTCTCCACTGTGAGGGAGACTTGGCCATCGGTTGTATCCACCCAGATCACCGTCATCCCCACTGGTAAAGCCACGCGATCCATACCTCCCACCTGAGAGGCGGTGACCTCCACTGATGAGAGTAAAGCCTGGTGACCCACTGGCTAAACGTAGTGAGCCATGACCTTGAGTTGAGACACGGTG
Organism: Panulirus ornatus; assembly: GCF_036320965.1. Lineage (NCBI taxonomy): Eukaryota > Metazoa > Arthropoda > Malacostraca > Decapoda > Palinuridae > Panulirus > Panulirus ornatus. The sequence continues at coordinate 15,203,069 of NC_092263.1, read as the reverse complement.
ACCTCCACTAATGAGAGTAAAGGCTGGTGAACCACGACCTCCTGTGGAATCCCCGTGGCCTCCACTGGTAAAGCCTCGTGACCCATGACCTAAAACTGAATCCTTGTGACCTCCAGTGGTAGATGTTGGTGCCCCAACACTTCCAATTGAGGCGCTGTGATTTCTGCTCGTTATTCCCGGAAAACTTCCAGCTGAGGCAACGCGAATCCCGTTATTTGAATTCGTTGACTGTGTAACTTCAGACGAAGCGCCACGACCTCCAGGGATCAAGACTGGTGGACCATGACCTTCCCCTGAGCCACCTTGACCTCTGTTGATTAACCCCGGCGACCCAGGAGCACCAAGCGAATCACTCTGACCCTCACTGGGAAAGCCTGATGATCTTTGACCCACAGCTGAACTATCATTTGCAATTCCTCCCGACACCCCCGGGAGAGAGCTATTATCTCCATCGATAACGATGCCATTCGAACTGCCGTCAACTGCTGGTGATTCCGCACTGTAGGATGTGTCAACAGTTTGGCTGAAGGTACGACCACTTTCGTCTGCCAGTCGATCGCTTCGTCCTTCTCTGATGACCCCAGCAGTAATGTTCCCACTGTACGCGGGACCTGAAGCTAAGATGAATGATCTATTGTCTTCGTTGCCCTCAAGAAACTCACCCGAAATACCAACTGTATCCGAGATACGAAGTAAACCATCATGTCTGGTCACTCGTGGAGCCCCGCTCTTACTCGGAAGACCTTGTGAAGCAATGAGCTCCCTTGGAAAGCTCCTTGAAGCGTTGGATCTAGTTGAGAAGATGTTCGAAGCACTGTGTTGAACTTGGAAATCCTCTGAAATACCATATCCAGCCGGGGAGGGTCTGGAAGTCCTTTGTCCTTCATATGACCGTACCTGGTCCTCTGGAACCTTTAGGCTGACGTAGGACACAGGGGTCGAGTCGTGGCCACCTGTAGGATGAGTGGCAGTGGCAGGGATGCAGGACCCAAGCGAGACAGCCACAACCAACGCAAGCCTCTAGCTCCACCGAACAACACAGCGGTAGGAAAAGAGAAACACATAGTATTATAAAGCAACATAGTCATTAACCCAGTTATTATAGAACAGACGATTAACGCCATAGTTTGATGCCTGTGGTGAGCAATTCCCTTAAATATATCACTTTAACAAAAGTTAATGAGCAGAACTGGATGTATATCAAATCATTCTTTCTTTCGCATTGTACTTTTAAATCCAAAATCACTCCATGTACAATATCTTTATGTTTATTTTGTTCGGAAATATTAAAGAAATACGATTTATATCATGAAAACCGTAACAGTCTCCAGTACAACAATAAGCTGGAAGTGCAAATTAAAAGAACAATTGAATGCGTAATGAAGTCCATTGTATGAAAAGTGGTTATGTATAATATAGAGGTAGATTCACAGTTATCAACTGAGTGAATTATTCATTATAACGTGATAAATACGTAAATTTTTTCTGGCTCTGGTGTTAAATTACCCAAAGTTCCTGATGTGCGGATATTAAGGGAGTCGAACCTGGAGTAATGCGACGCACCATGATGGCTAAGAACGAGTATATGTGTGTGTGTGTGAGTGTGTGTGTGTGCTGAGGGGTGGGTGGTGGTTCACCATTATATACAGACACAGGTCTTGGTGATATACACGCATTAGTAACCAAGCCTTAGACACGTACGTATGTCACATTTGCTCTCTCAGTCGACCAGTCAAGGTCACAGGTGAGGCAAGGAATCGTACTGTTCTTTTTTTTCTACGTTCATACGAGGCGCTGGATCTTAGTTCTTTTGTTTATGGCATGTGATTGTAAGAGCTGTGGTGCATCATGTCTGGCTCGTCTGGGAATAGGATCAAGGACTCGCCATTAAGTGGAAAAGAGGTTTTTTTTTCCAGAACTGTGTGTGTGTGTGTGTGTCTGTGTGTGTGTGTGTGTGTGTGTGTGTGTGTGTGTGTCTGTGTGTGTGTGGATAATTTTTCAGAGTAAGCGTTCTCACTATGAATTAGAATACATGAGATTCTTTCTGGAAGTTAGATAGTATTTCTTGCTTTCTTACTTCCTTTCTGAAGGAAAATATCCAAATAGGGACGACCTACGAGATATACAGTCATCGTAATCAAAGGTCGTAGGGAAGGAATTCAAACATTTTGCAACAACACATAGAGAGCTATAATGAATGAAGCTTGATCAAGCGAGACTACCAATTAACCCGTTCGTGATTACGATCACTTCGAAATGACTTCGAGATCAAATGTAGTCAATAAGGTAACGAATTCGAAGCTTATCTGGTACACTAACGAATACCATGGGAAACAGAGGAGCCCAAATGCGCTTTCTGTTCTCTTATGGAGGTTGGGTTAAGTAAGAAATGAGGGCAACATTGCGCCAGTAAGGGATAGGCTAGGGCAAGAAGAGGTGTCGATAGAACGAGAAACAGACCCCCACTTATGTATATATCAGCAGTTGTTGATGGTACCCATTTCTCCAGCATCCAAGCCTCCAACACCCACGTCTCCGGGTGTCTCCAGCACCCGAACCTCCAACACCCACGTCTCCGGGTGTCTCCAGCACCCGAACCTCCAACACCCACGTCTTCAGCATCTACATTTCCAACCCATGTTTCCAGCACTTCAGCTCCCATACCTCCACAACTCACTCCTCCAACGCCCTCGTCTCCAGCTCACACACCTCCAAAATCCATTCCTCCGACGCCCACGTCTCTATAGCACCAACGCCCGTAGCACCTGGAGGTGACAAACCCCCCACCCTCACATACGTTCTCCTCGGTGGCTGAGCATGGACTGCCGTTGGGACACGGAAGAGCAGGTTTCACTTCGTCGAGAAAGTAGTGTAATGTCCTTGTGTAAGTTAAAGTTATCATGATATACAACGAACGAGTTGTTCTATCATAGATATAGAACGAAAGTCGCAATTTGCATGTGAAAATTAGTAATTTTTGTCAGTGTCTTTAAAGTAGCATTCAGATCTTGCAAGACCCTCAACATAGAGGCGGTAAGAAGCATTCTTATCTATTTTCACACTACTGGAAAAAGGTTCAGAGAAAAACGAATAATGTAGCGACGCAAAGAGATCTGTCTAGGACTGCGAAGCTGTCGGTATTCATGTTTACCATGGATGTAGGAATGGAAACTGCAAGTTGTGGTGAGGTTATGAATGTTGTGCTCTATCAGGGTCAATCTCCTTCTGTGTCTAGGGAAAACATTCATGATATTAGACCGCTGGAGAGTAGAGTGTGGTCCTACCACAGCTCCTCTACTCATCTTATATGGACAGGTGATGCTCCAGCCACCACAGACCTGTGGTAATGGGACGCGAGAGTACTGGAATTACCTGCCTGTCGTCCATGACGATAAATGGTTTGGTTCATGGAAGATCTCTCTCTCTCTCTCTCTCTCTCTCTCTCTCTCTCTCTCTCTCTCTCTCTCTCTCTCTCTCTCTCTCTCTCTCTCTCTCTCTCTCTCTCTCTCTCTCTCTCTCTCTCTCTCTCTCTCTCTCTCTCTCTCTCTCTCTCGTACAAATAGGTAGTTACAAACTTACATAAAATCAGTCAGTTATTCAGTACCGGGACGCCTTTTATAGTGTTCCTGCAGCTTCAAGGCTGTGCCCCAGTCATGATGGATTCTCTTGGACTCGGAAGTTCCTCGATGAATTTGATGTAACGTCGCTAAGGGTGACCCTTTGCTCGAGTTATAACTATATATATAAAGTATCTGTTAACAGAAGCAGAATGGAAAGTTTCTCTTCCAACAGAGCGTCTAAACTGTCTGACTGTCTCTGTCAAATCCGGAAACAAAACACATCCAGGATACTGTCATGTGGTCAGAGGGTGAGGATGATAGTCATCATGTGTGTGTGTGTGTGTGTGTGTGTGTGTGTGTGTGTGTGTGTAGACTTTCCAACCACTTTCTAAAGCCCTGGCAGATAATACCGTGAAACATGACTCTTTCGCTGAGATGAAGAGCCAAAGCGAACCAGTTCTCCTTTCCAGATGGATGAAGAATATACAGGAAAGCGACCATGATTACAAAATACAATTCATGTGAATATTCTTCGAATGATCACACTATCCTCATCTCTCTCAGGCGATCTCGTAAGTAATATCTTCATGATCTAGCAGCAGTTTGTATTCATGAAGGAAAACCATATCTTTCCTCAGAAGATGGGATTTCTGACTTCTTATCTACTTACACAATACCTAAGTCATAATTATGTGAACCATTTGTTTGGATAACATAATTACTCCACCATGTTTCCCCATTGTGTACAGTCATGCCTCCAAAACACACATTCTCGTATGGAGAAATCCATTTTCACTTCTTCTCTCACACTGACTCTTGCTTATCACTATGGTATTAATTTCAGTTCGTTACCTGGGATTTTCTGTATCAGTCACGGTCATACGTGTTTACGCGAGCCTCTCTATGGCTTATCATACATCTTTGGACGTCAGCTGTCTGTATTCCTTATAGATACCTTATCTCTACATGCGCCAAGTAACAACACATGAAATAGTCCATTTATATTCAGCTAAATAATGCCTCACTTTCTGGCAGTCGCCTGAATCCCATTCCCTCTCAACACATGCCAAACCCCGTCTTAGACAACAGATGAATGTAATCGTTATTGTACATACATCCCCAATGTTCCAGATGTTAAGTGGACCATTGAAAATACTGCGTCACCTCAGCTGTGAACTCTGCACCAATATTTGACCATAACCCATCAGTCTGTATTCCCTGGAAGTTGCTTTTTTCACATGGGCCACATCCATGATGTAAGTGTATGTGCACTTACGAGTGTCCTTAACACCTGAAGAAAGTATTAAAGGTTTTTCTGTTTATGGTTGTGGCTTGACCTTGTCGGTCTTGGAGACTCTGGCACTTGATTGGCCTTAAACCAAACGAACCAACCAGCCAATAAAGCATGTGTTTCACCTCGTAGTGTACACACAGACAACCTGAGAGTTATAACACATCTAAGTCATGTTAGCTGGAACACTAATCCACTTGGCTGAAATGTTTTTACTTCCTACGTACTTTTGTGTTCGCGGTGAAATCATATATCTACGTGTAACACAGGTCCTTCGAGTTCTACGTGTGATATTCCATACTTTTTGAGTACTTTCCATGTTGTATGCTTTTCTATCCTTTACGAATGTTAAGCACTAGTTTATATCAATCTCAAAGTGTTTGTTCTGATGTTCTTCAGCCACCAGAAGCTGTTAAAGTCTACCCCTGAGTCCATAGATATTTCCTTTTTGACTAGAATGCAACTCCAGTCTCCTTCTGAATACCACTTCACAAGCTCGTTCTTCACTTGTTTAACCAGATCCCCCTTGTGTTTACATTCCCCAGCAATCTTCAGTGGTATCGAGAACACAACTTCTCGGGACAGCATCGAACACCTTTCTCCTCTAAGGCTGCATGAGATTTCGAAACTCTAAATCAATACACCGATGATCCCTTACGGTAGGGAATATAAGACGATAATTATACTACTGAAGATCAAAGTTAGAACGAAATGTTGAAATAGCAGACGCCATTTACCTTGGAACAAAATATGTAGAAACCAGAAATACTTCTCCATTTGACTAAGAGACTCTCTTAAAATCGAGAGAAAAAAAACAAAAGTATCTTTAACACTAAATGTTGAACACTCTTCCCGGGTAATTTGAAACTATTTCAAAACGCAGCATCGAAGCTCCAAGGCATAAAAAAAAAACATAAGGAAATACTTTTTTTCTCAAGAGTGAACGTGCAAAGTCATATATCAAGCTGCAGAAAAACAAAAACAAAAACGTAGAGCTAACGTTAGCTGCATTTAGATCAGGTTTAAACCTTCAGGAAGGCAGTATATACATGAGGACCTCGTCCATGACATATTTAGAAATAAACAGCAGACGGAGAAGGAAGATATACAAGCGGTCTTTCAAGGACTCTGGGCTTATGGCGTGTAGAATTCTACAATGGATGTCTGAAACGAAACGATTAACTTCCTCATTGAAAAACAAGATTTCATATATATATATATATATATATATATATATATATATATATATATATATATATATATATATATATATATATATATATATATATATATATATATATATATATATATATATATATATATATATATATATATATATATATATATATATATATATATATATATATATATATATATATATATATATATATATATATATATATATATATATATATATATATATATATATATTCTATAAGATAAAGTCACGCTTCAAGACTTCATACCTTCGCTTATGGCGATTTGACTTTCGCGCTGATGAAATGGTTCTGTTTCAAGGAAAGTGAAATGTTTCCAGTCAGTTTGAGAGAGAAACTGTTTAGTGAGTCATGCATTAGATGGCTGAGACTCGCCTTTGTTTAAGCTATATAAATGGTGCCGATCTGGCAACACATCTTTCACAATATGTCTTAAAAACGTTGATTGATTTTTTGGGGGATCTTAGAATCTGTCACTTCATTTCTTATATAAATTTCTACGTAAATATACGTGACATTACATAGGTGTACGATACGAGGAGAGAATTTTGCACTCATGGAGCCTCCTTTTCATGAATTTTCAACGTTATCATGTATCCCTTTTAACATATGTTTGTGTGTGTGTGTGTGTGTGTGTGTGTGTGTGTGTGTGTGTGTGTGTGTGACAACTAGTATTTGTAGTTGCCTAACTTTACTGTACGGAGAGGGAGGTCCACAGACCTGGGGGCCCCGTCTCTTGTGTTTATATGTAGTGTTGTGTATTCAGACAAGTGCGTGTTTGTGTATTTATGTATGTGTATGCGTTTGTATTATAAATGTGTGTTTTCGTATCTATTTGTACGTATGAGTTTGTACAGTTGCCTATTTGTGACATCCTGCTTGTTTGTACATGAAGGACATTGTACACTTATACATCACCATGTTTAATCGCCTCATTTCTACTGTTCGCTGAAGTTTTTCATTGGTCGCGGAATTTATCCCTTTCTTTCACTTGGCTTTTTCAACATGTCCACTAACCTGGGCTTAAACCAGCGGGGTTTAACATCTTCTATAATTAATCTTAGTGTCCTGTTGTGCTGTTTATTTTCCTGTTGTGGCATTTATTTTCCTGTTGTGCCGTTGCTTCCTGTTGTGCTGCATTGCTGAGGATAATTTGCCTGTGCCAAGGAATTGCTCTATACCAGAATCATTAATTCCCTTTAAAGGACTCAGAGGTCGTTCTCTCCTTCTCTTGTCCTTCTCGCCTCATAAACTGGGTGTGCTCAAGACCAGCTCTGCTCCCTTCGCAGTTCAGCTTCCTCGATCAAGACGCTGTTTTTGCCAGGTGGTGTTGGATGCGCTCCAGCAATCCTGGCTGCTCACGTGAGGAGATGAAGCAGGTTGTTCACACTCAAGTCTGGGTCTGAAATATGTTGGAAAGGATCTAAAGTGTGTGTTTGTGCATGTGTGTGTGTGTGTGTGTGTGTGTGTGTGTGTGTGTGTAATCACGTACCTACAGTTCAATTAATTGCACTGTACGGGGAGGGAGGGAGTTTTACACTCGTGTGGCTCCGTCTCTTGATCTCTCCTCAAAATGATTGTACAGTCTCCTGTATTCTGTCAACCTTCACACAATCATTATGTGGTTTAATCCTTTGATTCACTAGTCTTATCCAACAAGAAAATTTCTTTATATCTTTTCTGCCAATCGTCTCGTTTGATATTAAGTTATGACCTCTGATTGTTCACTCTGCTTCTTTCGAAGACTTGGTTCAGTGCAGACATCATCAAATTGGTACAGATTGACTGAGGGCCGCGGTATAGTCACCCCTTACTCGTTTCTCTTCCATGACTGACGGAGTCCTGGTCGTGGGAGCCGGTCGTTCAGCGAGAAAGCCAGAAGAGGTCATGACCTCATCACAAGACTTAACGAGGCATGACCTTAGGAACCAGATAAATCTAGTCTTCCATCAACAGTCGTACCTCATTAGATACATAGCTAATTAGTTTCGATGATTATTGATTAACTATTCCCTATAACAAGAGAGCCATTCAACCTCAGAAAATATAGAGAGTCCATGTTATCGATCGAACCAAGCAACAGAAACCAGTAGCAAGACTTGTGATAACAGCTCCCGGGCGAGAGAAATTCATCTTCACAATCTTGAAGAAGAACCTGCATGAAAATGGATCGACCCCACTTCCCAGATCGTGGTTAAGATGAAGGGGAAATGAGGATAGTGACATAAAAGAATATGAAACAAGTATTCACCGATGTACATTGTAAGGCAAGAAGAGACTGCGTTGCTTGTAAGCCCCCCGAGCCGTGTGGGCAGGCGTAATGACGGGTCTGCGTATATGACAAAAGAGTGGAAAAGTGGTTTCTTGCACAACCGGTGGTTAGACTGAACATACTACATGGCATGGGCTTTCCTCTGACGTACGGCAGACGTGTGTGTGAATAACGGGAACCTGATACAGACGCAGTGCAAAAGGTAATAAAATAACGATATGAATATTGGTCGAGGCAGTCAGCCCACAACCAGACCAGGTGTTCAGCCTCCTACTTGGGACTGGTCGATGAATGGATACCTGGCTTAGGCGTGTGTGTGTGTGTGTGTGTGTGTGTGTGTGTGTGTGTGTGTGTGCATACACACATAAGAGTAAAGACGTGGTACATATACAGAAGGCTCTTATTATTATCATTATCATTATCATTATCATTTCTTCATACTTCTCCCCCGTTTCCCTCTTTAGAGAGGTAGAGCCAGGAACAGACGAAGAAAAAAAAGCCTCATTTACAGACCCAGTAATTAAAGTTATTATTATAATTTTCAGTCCCTGGGTTAAGTAGGATCCAATACATTTACATTTGCTGCGTGTCATATAAAGCATATGAGAGGGATAGGAGAGTTGGAAATCCTTCCCTCCTATATTATCACTTTCTAAAAACAGGAAAAGGAGAAGCATAGAGAGGATGTTTTTTCTCAAAACCTCAGTTCCTAATTACTATCATCATTAGTTGTGGCATGATTGTAATTATGATCAGTATGAACTTTGTTAATATTTTTAACAATGATCACATTCTTCTTACTAAAAGAAGATATAGAATTTCTATACAGTCATATCATCAGAGCGAACAGCTCACGTCTAACCTCTGAGCTGGCAAACCCCCAGCGTTCAGAAATAAGAAGGATGTTAAACGCATGTGCGCTTCTCGTCTGGCTATGATGGAGGGAGACACAACACTGCAGTCTAAGAAAGAGAGGAGTTAGGAAGCAAAAGCTAACTGAAAAGGGAGGATGAAATGAATGACGAAAGGAGGAAGATAGAAGCTTGGTTGATGAAAGGGGAGAAAACATGTTACGACGATGTGTTTGGGGACGAACACTTTTCGTCTGGGGAGAGAGACCTTCAGGTTTCTAGGCCTTCACACCCCATGTCACCCACGCCACTCGATACCCACAACTGCGTCACTCGAACCCAGCAGCGCCTCCTACAGACGTACCCCTGAAGGGCATCCTGCACTTCCGGGGTTCTTCTAAATCAACATAATTACTGGTTGGCTCTACGTCAGACATACATCTGCTCTTTTAGTGGCTTTCGAGTTCCATCGACCATAATATTCTTGATATGAAATAGGATTAAATGCCACTCGTAGTTCTACCAATAGCGAATCTTCCTGTTTACATATATATATATATATATATATATATATATATATATATATATATATATATATATATATATATATATATATATATATATATATATATATATATATATATATATATATATATATATATATATATATATACAAAGAGGAATTAGACAAACACACTCACACAACATCATACCTGTTCATTATATGCTACCACAACACAAATTCAAATGCATAATCACTGGTTATTATTGTACCCTGTCAGTTCACCTTGAGTTTATGGAAAGTAGTCAACAAGTCTAATTCATCATGTGATCCACAGACTCGTTCTAATTAGCAACTTCAATAATCTCGTCTCCCAGGATCACTTTCACGAAAATATGGGAAGCTGTGATATTCCTCTCTTCATTTGGATTTAGGATATAGCAGGTAGTGGTGTCTTCACCTTGATAATGATGTCACGGCAGCATCATTCTAGGAAGACAGAATGTAGTTCCTTGAACGTCTGTAGACGATCAATGTTGATCGTGGAGACAAAACAAGGAAGCAATAACTTACCACATGTGGAGGTCAACAGTAGTAGTTTTACTATTTCATTAATGCAAGTTTTGTAAACAGGTTTGTGGAGTGGAAGTGCCAGGGATGTCTTTCTGCGGATAGTACAATATATACACACACGTATATATATATATATATATATATATATATATATATATATATATATATATATATATATATATATATATATATATATATATATATATATATATATATATATATATATATATATATATATATATATATATATATATATATATATATATATATATACGTGTGTGTATATATTTTACTATCCGCAGAAAGACATCCCTGGCACTTCCACTCCACAAACCTGTTTACAAAACTTGCATTAATGAAATATATATATATATATATATATATAAATATATATATATATATATATATATATATATATATATATATATTTCATATGAGAATTTCCTAAGGTAGTGCAACCCTTTCTTATCTGAGGCTTATTACATATATTCAATGCTTATCTTATACAATATACAGTATCTTTTTCACCGAAACTTGTGATTGCATTAGTCACCACAACGCATCGCTTCTGTCTGAACCACCAGCTTCCATAATGACGTCCTGGTCAGTGGGAGGCTGCGGTGTGCACAAGAATATAGATGAATTAAATGCCACACAGCAGCCCAAGTGAAGCCGATGACCGCAGTTCACATCTGAAAGATTTTGTGCTGAAAGGAATGGAAACTCATTGATCAGTGCCTCTTAGCAGTGATCTTAAGTGGATCAATATTAGCAAAGAAAAGCTGTAAGGAAAAAAAAGAGAAATAGAATAGCAATTGCCAGAACTCTGTAAGGGGACTATACTGGACGAAGGAAATTTTTAAGAAGACATAGTGTGAACTGCAAGACGCCTGGTTCGTCCATGTCTGGAAACCACCTCACCTGACCTAGGGTCTGTTAACAGTTTTCTTTTCTGCTACATCGTATATCTATTGACATTTAGGAAAAAAAAACTATCAATGTGTAAAGTCACTGAAGGTTCACAGCTTGTAATCAGAAAAAATATATATGTCAGAAAAAAAGAATGGTGTGTTGGACTTGTCTGTGAGATATATATATTTATTTGACAGTGAAATACGAGAAGAATGATCTGCTTATCTTTACCTCCTCGTGTTCATATGACATTATCGAAGTCTCATAATCCTGGTCACCTTGGATTACTCTACAATTATCTTCGATCTGTTATCCCTCACATTTTTCGAAAATCCTTTTGGGGACGATGTGGGAAAAATGAACAGCGGAAAGCAAACATTGTAGGTCTTAAATGGTCAGGAGTGGACAGCATATAACTCGCCAACACTTATTCCCATCTAGGAACTCCTGTGCTTTTGTATAGCCATAATACCCTAATATCATTGTCTCCGTATTATTGCTCTTGCCATCTTCACATCAGCAAAAGTCTGACGATAGTTATTTCTTCACTTCTACCATTCTCACATCAGACGTGTGTGTGTGTGTGTGTGTGTGTGTGTGTGTGTGTGTGTGTGTGTTTATGTATGTCTCTCAGCTTATAACCTCGTCAACATGCAAACCATCGTTTCCATCTTAATAGGACCATTTTCTTCAATTTGCTGTTGAGTAGTTGATCCTTCTACCCTCTCATCATCCACTGCCATTGCCCGAAGAGCGGCACAGCATTCATGACTGTCTCTATTCCATAGCTTTCATATGAGGAAGACGTGAACGTTCAAGTCGTGTCTGACATAACATGGACCCCTACTTTTGCCCAAGCGAGACTACAACGTCAGGAGGAGATGCAGCATCACTTCCTATCACTTTCACGCCGCGTTCACTTTCTTTTGCCAGTAAGCAGTGCAGAAGACTGCCAAGGCATCCACCCAAGACCTAATCTTCCTGATTTCACTGTCTCTCTCTCTCCTCTCTGATCATCGTGTACAACCAGCCTGTTCTCTCTGAGTTTTGTAAAATTCCTGTTCTGTCTGTGTCTATACTGCTTTACTTTCACAACACATTTCGTGCGGGGTCTCGTCGTGTGTAAGTGGCTGAGGCTTGATGGATACAGACCCGTCGATTAGGTCCAGCTTGGATGAACTCATCTCCACCATGGCTGGAAAAACACAGAGACACACAAGGAAGCAGACATGCACAGACAGAAACAAACATTAAAAAAAAGGGGGTAAGAGCAAGAAAAATAAAAGAAAACTGTTATTGAGGAAAGGAATAAAGTAACAGAGAGAGAGAGAGAGAGAGAGAGAGAGAGAGAGAGAGAGACAGACAGACAGACAGACACAAAGACAGACAGAGAGACTACCTACAAACGAAATGTTGCCATGACGGGAAGGGGGGATTAGATAGCAGGCAATACAAAGACAGACTTTAAAAGTATTGCCTCTCCAACAGCCTCCCTTAACCACACACACACACACACACACACACACACACACACACACACACACACCTGCACTACCTGCTAGCAACACTGCCTTACGTCATCATATGCGTCATGACGTGGACGACGTTCAAAACTACCCCAGTGAAGATAACCATCTAACTGACAGTAGACAGAGGTCATAGCAACAGTGTTACTGCGTGACCCAATATGTGACGCTCATGTCCGTTCGTTAAATGATATGATACGTTTTTATTCTATAAGAAAACATATACAGAATTAGTATTAATTCAAACAAGCATATAGCAATACAATAGACTAATTTCTTGAGTCAAAGGACCTTAAAATGGACATTTGGATCTTTCTATATCTCGTTTGAGGAGAGAAAAACATAAGGTTGAATCTAAAATTGCCTGGAACTTCTCTGTTGATTATCAACGTTGCAAACTACAAAACTTGTTGTTTATAAGGTTCTAATAGATATGTATGTCAATAGATGTGGGTCATAGAACATCCAGGTACTCTTGCCTTAGAATCACTCATGACTGCTCTATATACAGCAGGACTGTAAAATCGAGAGTAGAGGTAGTCTGATGGTAAAAACCAGTTGAGACAAGTTCTGGTGGCAATCAGGTTTAAGGAAATGATGGGTACAAAGAACATAGCAACCCAGTGACGTGTATCATCATCGATTCAGAAGATAATCACTGAGCACTGTTATACTGAGGTATGGTCACACATCATACAAGCATCATGTGATCAGTGATAAGATAACATGTGCCTGATAAGGGACATGTGAGATAAAGTTAGTCTTCACGTCAGTACTTCCACTCTCTCTCTCTCTCTCTCTCTCTCTCTCTCTCTCTCTCTCTCTCTCTCTCTCTCTCTCTCTCTCTCTCTCTTGCAGCCTATATTTCCAGATATCTCTCAAAACGTGAGAACTTTTCCCCCCCAGTGCTTTCACTTCACATCATATTTCCGTTTTCCATGGATCTTATTTCTAGCTTTCTTATCGTGTCTTATGTTTCATGACACCTCCAGCGAGTTCTCTGCTTACAGACACGTCCCTCCACGGCAGCCGCTAGATACACCAATCAGACATAATATCACCCAGTTATCTGATGACCTTACTTCTTCAACATGATGACTATCTCGTTCATCGTAGTTTCACCCAGGCGTGTCCTCAAGGCTTCGTATTCCATCGTATTCGAAACGTACTCCTCCTCGTCTGTCGAGTTTTACTCCATAGGTCACACTAAGATAAACCTAATCTGTCTTTGACCACCAGTAGCATGTCTTGTCATCACCAGCTGACAGTTAATCATTTCCATTCAGCTAACACTCCTATCATAAGGCAATCTCGACACATTGCACCTTTTTCATTTGTTTTTTTCTTTCTCTCTTATCATAGATTCCTCTTACTGTGTCCATCAACTTATCTTGAAACTAAACCTACAATCCAGTAGCTTTTTTGACAGTTTATCAACTTTGGAACAATAATTCAACTTTCAACTTACTGACTTGGCGTGTTTTAAGTCATCACCCCTAACTCTACACTTCTGTTTACAGACTAGATTATATTTTGCAGTGAGTTTTTTACTTTCGAGACTATGAACTATGCACAGATGTCTTTACGTTCTGTTTGATGTATGACAACCTCATGATGTCCTGTCAAAACGCTAAGTGTTTGTTACACATTCTTCGTCAATTCACATTTAGTGAATCCAAATGCAACAGAAGTTTGTCTTCCCCTACTGCACCATGTTCATGTGTTATTAAGTGAGTTTATGATTTGTAATTCAACACGGAGGAGCCTGAGAGAAAATGTCTTCGCTTTTCCTACATCGAAGCATTAAAGAAATTAAGAATTATCCACCCAATCATCAAGCTACCCAGAGTTACTATAAGAATCCATTTTCCTAAGATCTCGTAGTTGACTACAACACTGAAGAGTAAGCACCCCAACATGACCTCGTATATCATAACAACCCAGTTCCTGAAACTTCTAATTCATGCCCACAATGACCAATTCCTGATCTTCAAACTTGTAGGTTTACATCTGTTCCTTTGTCTCCCACTCCTCTGTGAACCCCATCTCTCAACTCGCACTCATCTTTAACAAAATATCTGTTTCACTGACATTAACAGTAAATGTGATCTAAATGTTACTAAATCAATTACGGATATTTGAGTGTCTCTTGTTCATCTTAAGGATCATCCTCTGGTCATCAGGCTGAGAGGTCAAGTTGTGGTTGTAAGTCATCATGTTCTTTACATATTACTTCACAAACCTCCTCCTCCTCCTCCTCCTTCTCCTTCTCCTCTTCTTTCCTTTCCGTCGTTTTCTGTCATATCAACGCTGCTGATTTCCTTGGATTTTCTTGCATCCCACCAGACCCTGTCCTTTATACAGTCGTCTTATTCCCTTCCCATAAAGCAACCTTCCTCCCACACACGCCTCCTCCTCCTCCTCCTCCTCCTCTCACACAACACACCCTCTCATAGATAGTCGTCGTCTGTTACATACCTTAATCTCCACCTCTCTCTCTCTCTCTCTCTCTCTCTCTCTCTCTCTCTCTCTCTCTCTCTCTCTCTCTCTCTCTCTCTCTCTCTCTCTGGCCTACATAGTCACATGACTCTGTTACATTTGTCTCACAACACTTCTGCCAGCACTGGACTTTCTAACTCTTTCACACCACTTACCACCTCTCACCGTTTACATCCATTACTTCCTCATGTTCCCTTCCACACACACACACACACACACACACACACACACACACACACACACACACACACACACACACACACACACATTTAGTTGTGGATCAACTACGTGTAGAGAACACCCAGGACCTCGTCCTTCTGGAGGTTTATCATCCAAGATACTTTGTCGTAGGATCCTATGCTCCAAGGACATCACTCCTACAACCATTCCTTGTCATTACTGTTCCTCAAGTGATGACTATATGTCTGATAACGTCCAGGTGAGCCATGTCTATTGTCTTAAGCACGAGGATATATCCACGTACAATTAGGATTTTCGAATACATACAATTGGATCAAATTCTATTAGGACTTAGATATCTAAAGAATTTAGCTATTTCGTCAAAAGGATAAACCCCAAAAAACTTTTTGTTATCAGGAATAGATCTGTGCCTTTGTTATTCTGGAATAACAAACATTTATACCAAATGCTTCTTGATCCCGTTACTAGCTGCCCCACAGACCTGCTACTAAATTATGGCTTAATGACGAAAACGAATTTCATGGGCTAAGAAGACGTTTAGCATCGTGTTGCATCGAGGGAGATGTACATTTATTCTCTTTTTTTTCTCAAGATTTCAAAACATTGCAAAATGAACAGAATCACAGTTGTTCAGTGTTTCAAAGCAGCTTCGGAGTAGGTGAAGCAATGATCCTTTCACTGTCCCACCAAATTTGCTTTATAGTCACCATTTGAAAAGGACGTCTATATGGTGATCCTGCAGTGCTTTGTTGATAAGTATAGGGGATTTACATAATGGGACAGAAGACGTAGAACTGTTAGTTGATATATGATAAAGAGACGTAGCCAAGACGTCATTGGTAAACTAGCACCACCGGATAGTGGTCTGTGTGTGTGTGTGTGTGTATATATATATACCCAAGAACCATCCAAAATCTAACAGCAAGAATCAGCCAAATCCTTTTAAAGACATTGCTAAACTGTCGACCCAGTTTGACAGGCACACGGAAATAGAGACGATGGCTGAGTTACAATGGTCCCTCCCTCCAGGCAAGTCCAGCTGGGGAGTAAAAACCAGCGTTCGCTGGAAGTGGTTAGGTAGGTGTCATGTGTACCAGTCTGGAAGATAGCATGAAGTAGCGTGTTGGATATAAGTGTGTTGAACGCAAAGGCATTTCAAGGATCAATTGACGAGACTTTTTTGTTCTGTGTCATTTCTGTTGGTAAATGTAAGTTTCTCTCTCTCTCTCTCTCTCTCTCTCTCTCTCTCTCTCTCTCTCTCTCTCTCTCTCTCTCTCTCTCTCTCTCTCTCTCTCTCTCTCTCTCTCTCTCTCTCCCAAGTATTGGCTGAGTCAGGGGAACACATTCACCAGACGGTGTGTTATCAGGAGATGAATTCGACTTATTCCTACGCTGTTCACTCGGTTTCTTTTCCCTCCTCCTCCTCTTCCTCCTCCTCCTCCTCTTCTTCCTCCTCCTCCTCCTCCTCCCCCTCCTCTTCCTCCTCCTCCTCCTCTTCCTCCTCTCTAGCTCCTCCCCAAAAGACTCCCACGTAACTTCCACTTTTACCTTCAATCTGATATGTACCCAAGGAGGATGTGTTCAGCGGTCACTACAGCTTTCGCAAGTAATTTCCGCTTCTTTTTTTTTTCTTTTTCTTTTTCCAACCTTTTAGAAATAGGTAAAAGTAGGACGGTGTAATTTCCATGTCCTTCGACTTGCACAGGACTGAATCTTGCTAAGATGGTCAAGATTTAGAGTAAAGTAAGGACTTCCCTGATACATTGATATAAAAGTTAGGTTAGGTTAGGTCAGGTTAGGTTACTCTGACTTGCTTATTACGACTTTCAATGTGACCCTGAACTTTGAACAGTAATGATATGTTGGCGAATTCGACTGAAGACATTCTACGTACATCAGGACGAACATGCGTGCGACAAGAATATTCCACAGACCTAAGTCTCTTAACATTTAGGCATATACATTATTTTCATCTGAGTTCCTTTACAGGGTATATGAGTCAACGATTTAACCCACCAGTGATAATGTACATTCAACCATGAGTAAACACATTCTGAGATGATGAATATTGACTTTGAATACAAGTAAAAACAAAGTAGTTATCAAACATGTTTATATATATATATATATATATATATATATATATATATATATATATATATATATATATATATATATATATATATATATATATATATATATATATATATATATCAGATTCCTACAAGTGTTTTAACATCATCTATGAGAATTAATCATGATGATCAACAGTGTATCTTGGGGTAACCTTGCGCGACCAGAGGTCACAAACGTGTCAGGGTGAGCCTTCTTATTAGCAGCTGCTATTTTGCTCGTTTTTATACACAAACTTTTACCGCCGTTGGACGACATGGTACGCGAGTGGGTTTACCCCTCCCCGTTTCTGGATTTTGTATATCTGTGTGTGTGTGTGTGTGTGTGTGTGTGTGTGTGTGTGTGTGTGTGATTACGCGCCCATACACGTCTATAGTTGGTGTCAGTTCGCAATACCAGTGGCATATTCCTCGAGTAAAGAAGAAAGAAAGATGGGGAAAAAAAAAAAAGAGCTTGTTTCTGGATCGCTTTCTCGACTGGAAGCTTCCCAGTGGCCAGCAGGTTACGGACCAGCAAGTCTGGTCTTGGGAAAGAAGCTGTCTGCTCCATCATCGCGCCTGGCGTAAAAAGATGTAAGCCCTGGGCTGACCACAAACCTTCGCGGGGCTGGTAGTGTGTGACGCACACAGACGGCGGCGCCGCGATGCGCAGCAGGATGCGTCGTGGGGAGATGACAAAGAGGTCATGGTCTCAGAAGCCCTTGTCCACAACAGACAGAACCAGTGACTGAGGCATGGCCGCTACATCCACTACGACAACATACACGTCTTCGTTAACACAGGATGCGAACAACACCTCACGAGACAAGGGAGTTCCATATGGACTATGATGATTCAGAGGTGAAGTAATTCCCACAACAAAGCAGAAAGACTTTTCTGGATGTTTCCCAGTCCTTCTGCTTAGAGGTTCTTTGAACCGGTAGCTCTGCCATCTTGGTGACAAAAGAATAGCCTCGTAAACAGGTTGAAATGGTTTCTCAGGCAGAAGAGACAAGACATCTCAGAGTACTTAACAGCTTCCACCTCTCACACACCTACTCTAATTCTTTACGTCTGACTCTACATAGAAGATGTCCTCAGATAAGCTGTAGCTTCCTCCAGCTTATTCAATGATTGCGTCGGTAAAACACTTTCTTCTTTAGAATCTCGAAAACAGAACATTCGCATGAAGCAGAGTGAAACAAACCACAAAGATGAAATTATTGTTCTTTTCTTAGACTTTGAATGAAATAAGTAAAAAAAGAATGTGCCAAAAGTAGCTCGCTTTCCTGGGAATATAGTGTACTAAGATTGATTTATGAGTAGTTCATCAAATCTGACCTCAGTACTCGACCCCAAAGAGAGAGAGAGAGAGAGAGAGAGAGAGAGAGAGAGAGAGAGAGAGAGAGAGAGAGAGAGAGAGAGAGAGAAACCTTAATGGTTTGAAATATTTCCCTTGTTTTCTGATAGGTCGGGACCTCTTATTACCAGATGATGATGGTGATTCTAAAGGAAAATCCCTCTCCTCCTTCGTCAGCGTCTGACAGTGAAGTTCAAACAGCGCGAGAGATCATAGGGAAGATGGTATATACCTACTTGAACACAGGAAAGTAATCATTGTGTACATCAAAACGAAATGGTGTTCCTTTCTTAAGCGAGACCTTCTCCACGGTGAAAGTGAGAACACACACACACACACACACACACACACACACACACACACAAACACAACTTTCTCTGAAATAACAATTATGACAGAGCAGTTGCCAGCTTTACCTGACCACCGATGAATAGATGGGATGGTAAGCTCTACTTGATCACTAAAGTGAGGGGACACCAAACACACACCCTGATGACCATTTGGAATATTAATCATTAATCCTGGTCATTCTTAAAGAGCAGGTCACATCAGCCAACGCACATGGTTTCTGTTAATGAAGTACAAATAATAAATAAGAATTTGAGACATAATATTTAGAACAGCATTTACTAATTGATGATAACCAAAAGGTTACAGCTACCTTATGCATATCAGTATCATTAATGACATATATATATATATATATATATATATATATCATACTTGATCGTCGTTTCCAAAGTTAGCGCCAGAGAGAGACGAAAAAGAAAAGGGTGGAGATAAAATGAAAAAAAAAAATAAAAAAAACGGATAGGTTCTGATCGTTTGATGTAGAATTAACAAGGTTGATAATCAGACACGTCAGACGTTATTTCACGTCATGATTACATAGAATTAGATTTCCTTCTCATCATTTTGTACTGAAGACCTTTAGATATCTCTATGCTATTTGTCTGGTGGATCGTATCCTTGACACAATTTTCAAACACGTTTATAATCAGTTTTTTTTTTTCATTTCTCGTCATAACAGTGTATAAGCTCGGTCTCCAGAAGTTGTATGACGATTTTTCAACATTAAGGAATCTTAGAAATGATTCTAACAAAAAACAGAGACTAAATCATAATAATAAGTTTAGTAAGAGTATCAAAATTTTACCTACCATTCATTATGCCACATAAATCTCTTCCCACAAGATGTTACAAAATTTCTTTTAAAAGAAAATGTTGAAGGAAAGAGACAGCGGAAGCCACATAATAGTTCATTACACAGTTTCTATCATTTTTGTAATATCAACAGTCATATTATCAATAGATGCATGAAGACGTTTAGATAAAGTTACCCACCAAAAATGGACATAAAAGCTAGGTTTTTCAAGGAGATCACCTAGAGACATTTGAATCTTGTAGTTTCCTACATCGTACGTAATGTTCAGCTAATGCCACGGTCATATGCCATGCAGAACATGGACAGCGTAATGCCATGGGTCATGTTTCAAGCAGTACTGGCGGTTCACAGAAACGAAATTGAGAATAATGTTGAGCATTGGGTTTCACATGTCTCCAGGCTTCCTGGTCCTTCAAATACGAAAATCCTTGAAGTTTATTCCTTCCCTGTTCATACTAAAACCATCTTCCGGATACGCCTTTACCTGCCACAACATCTACTAACTAGCCAACATCTTTCTCCAGGAGCGATGAGCGACTGTTATCAGCCATAGATGGGGAGAAACTGTTAGAGATGAGTTAGGGTCAGTCAGCTACAGCTCAAAGCACTGAAATGATCGAGCTGAATCACAGTATATTGTTTACTTCAAATCAAAACAACGTGCCGATGACAAGGTCGTCCAGAATGAGGGAAAATCCTTTGATATGAACCCTGTGGAGAATGCGAGTAGTGTACTTCAATGGCCTGATACAGACACCACCATTCCCGCCCACTGCCCACTTGCAACACGCCGCTCTCCACCAAAGTCTCTAACACACAACTGCAACAGCCAACAATCCTGTTGACCAATCTATTCTCCTCCATTATCCCATCTTACATCGATCTCAGTCCACCAATCACTGCTCACCGCCAATACAACGAACGCATAGTTTGCTACTTACTATCTGTTATCTCCTTATAACATCCTCCACAGCTCTTACTGAGGCCTTCTGGATAACATTCACTATCTGTCGCCCACTACTGACCACGAGTCACCACCACGGGCCAGCTCTGGGTTAGGCCCCCATGAGTTCGAAATCTGGACGTGGCCTACACCCAACCCAGGTGGTGTTTAGCCTTCCCCTTGGGTCTGGTCGATAAGTGGGTACCTGGCTGAGGCTAGCGTGTGTGTGTGTGTGTGTGTGTGTGTGTGTGTGTGTGTGTGTGAATCATAAGTGTAAAGACACAGTACATATATACAAGGCTAGAGAGACGGGGGTCAACACGAGCGTCAAGCTACCTCCCTGCAACACACACGAGCAGTAATCATACACCAGTGTGGTCATCATCCCCCATCATCCCCTACCCCTTTCATCCACCCCTCCCTCCCATCCCCTACCCCTTTCATCCACCCCTTCCCCCCATCCCCTACCCCCTTCATCCAACCCCCCTCCCACCACCACCACCGTCGTCCACATCGACCCTGGGAAATGCCAAGAGAAACATGCCAGTCTCCCAAGGAAGGGAATGAGTTGGAAAAATCTGGCCACGGTTGCTACAGCGAGTCTCCCCCACTTCACAAAAACATCAACTGGGAGGTGAGCGTGAACGCGACGGTCCGCCAGAATAATTCGTCATCGTGAGGGTCACAAGGAAGCCACAGTAACTAGATCAACGTGAATGAACCATCGGTAAGGACGGCAAAAGGATTTGGATACCATAGATTCAATGTGTATACAAACACCATAACGATGAACTTGATTTAAACGCGACAGAGAAATGACACAAAAAAAAAACACGGGGATTTAAACGCGACGAACGCACGGGGCCTTTAAAATGCTAAGGTTGATTTGAACTCGACAGATCCCTGAAAAGTGTGACAATTTCTAGCTACTGTGGTGCGGGATCAAGAGATATTATGGTGTCTTTTTACTGCAGAATGTGACGGGCGTAGATTTGATAAATCATAGAGAGAGGTGCGTATAGATATGTAGATGTAGAACTGTTAATGAAGAGAATAAAACAGAATAAATTGCTCTTGAAACTACACCACAAAACCTGGGAACACCAGCACAACACAGAGAAACACCAACACATCACACAGAGACACCAACACATCACAGGGGAGACAGGAAAATAACTTACTTTATTAACATTTAATTAGGGTCTTTATTGATTTAGCACAACTCTGCTTAACAAAAAGAAGTTCTTCGTTTATCAAGTTTTCTCTCGACCTTACTGAAAGATAGGTGTATGCAAAGCGATGCAAATAACACAGTAAAAACCGTATTTCCATTTTCCAATAGTCTCCAACAACAGGTTACACACAGACCCACAATTGTTACAGGAGTATAGGAGAACGTGGACTCAGGTTACAGTTGAGATGCATATCTTTGTTTATAAAGGAATTACAACTTGTACTTGTTATGCTCAGTCAAATGGTATAACAGACATACCCACACATATGGAGGAAGCGAGCAGAAAATACCTTTCGGAAGTTAGAAAACAGAAAAACCGTGTTTGAATGATAATAATAATAATGATAATAATAACAATAATGATGATAATATTAATGATGATAATAATAACAATAATAATGTTAATGATGATAATGATAATGATAATAGTAATAAATGTATAGATATACAGACAGAGTATAGCTATTTAGAATAGCAGTGCTATGCTTGTAAGATGCGGTGTAGCACACAATTCGTCCTTAATGAAAAGTGGTGAAAGTAAGTCCCATCGTTTATACAATCAACGAAGTGAAGATATTACAGTTCAACTACACCAGTGGAATGTCTCTAACGATCATTTATGGTTGATGGAATACAACCCCTGTACACAGAGAGCGAAAGGAGAAAAAGTAGACCTGTGAAAACTCCACCTGTATACATAGTACGAGATAGAGAAGTTAGCCCTGTATAG
The DNA here is from genome assembly GCF_036320965.1 of Panulirus ornatus. NCBI lineage: Eukaryota > Metazoa > Arthropoda > Malacostraca > Decapoda > Palinuridae > Panulirus > Panulirus ornatus. Next base: position 15,180,122 of record NC_092263.1, on the reverse strand, counting down.
CTGTAGAAACCCTGCCTGTATAAAGAGAACGAATACCTCCCCTTGTATACAGAGCACGAAACCAAGGCGATAGTCTTACAGAAGCCTTGCCCCTGTGTTGGTTAAGTGATAACACACAGTTGCCTGACATTTAAGTCGTCAAATGAGTGACCTAATTCCTGTCACTGTGGCTGTATTCATCATTATTAGGGTCAACGAGCGTTAAAGGAACTATATTTTATAACAGATCATGAAAGACATGAGCAATGCAGGTAATGGCTCAATGACCTATTTAGAGTCGTTAGGAATCACATTCAACACAATGTATACACACACATCCTCGTTCTGAATGACCCAAAATGATTATTATCAACCCACACACACACACACACACACACACACACATGTATATATATATATATATATATATATATATATATATATATATATGTGATGTCCCTTCTAAGGCTCAGTCCTCTGTTCTTAACGCTACCTCGCTAATGCGGGAAATGCAAATATGTATGAAAAAGATATATATACATAATGCCTTAAGGCTTTTCAAATATTTTGAATTTATGTATATTCTTATTAGTATTGTTTTCATTATAATCATTATTATTATTGCCATCATTATCATAATTATCATTATGGTGATTTGGTTACATATATTTTTCTTGAATATGTGTTGACCAGACCTATGGGGTGTGTGAGGTGTAGTAACAAGTTGGTTTAATGAAGGTCTCTTTCGAGATGACCCGTAAGGTCAAAGGTTAGCCTTATCTAGGGTACAGAGAAGATAAGGTTGATAAGATTACCTTGATGTACCTCGTAAGTGAATATGACAGTGAATGAGAGTGAGGAAGGTGACATAATTCATTCTCTCAAGAATAATGAATTGTCATTTATTATCCTTTTTTATACTTGATCGCCGTTTCCCGCGTTAGCGAAGTGTTATCATTATCATCGTTATAATTATCATTATTGTTATTATAATTATTATTATCATTATCATTATCATTATAATTTATCATTATTATTATCATTATTATCATTAGTATTATCATTATTATCATTATTATTATCATTATCATTATCATTATTGTCATTACTATTATTTTTATCATTATTATTTTCATATTCATCATCATGATTATCATTACTATCATTATCACTATCATTATCGTCATTATTGCTGGGCAACTCGTGGGACAGATGACGTGCGAAACATGGTGCCACTACAACCATCATTATATAGATAATTAGACATATATCGTCATGTAATGAGAGGTAATCACTGTGAACAAGGTCATGCCCTATTAATGAGTCATTCTCCGTGACGCAGCAACAATAAGACTGAAGAAACTGTTCTGGACGGACGACACATGGATGAATTGGATCCAGTTACAACTGGAAATATATATATATATATATATATATATATATATATATATATATATATATATATATATATATATATATATATATATATATATATATATATATGCTGGCTCCAGTCGCCTGGACGACTATGTTTTTAAACTGGACGACCCCTGTCTCGTACCACCAGAGACCATCAACCCAGCCAGCTCGGCCATCAGACAAGGCTGGAACTGGAGACGCTAAAACTTTCCAACTGCTAACGTCCCTAGAAGAAAAAAAAAAAAAGAAGAAATCTGGAAAAGCAAGTACTGAAGGCCAGGTGTGGGTTAACCTTTGACACTTAGTGTTGCAGACCTTCACACTGTGGTCGAAAATACACCTTTTTCCTTATTCTCTAAATGAGCCACTCCCTTATAAATAAAGAATTTATCAACGTTATCGTATACGGTCATACTATGTGTATCCTCTCTCTCTCTCTCTCTCTCTCTCTCTCTCTCTCTCTCTCTCTCTCTCTCTCTCTCTCTCTCTCTCTCTCTCTCTCTCTCTCTCTCGTCAAATGCACACCTGTCCAGACAGGTATTTGGATGGCGATGTGACCAGACCCCCAAAATATGACGAAAACAACCGTAATTGGTCGTAATGGACCAGAACATCATAACGTATGCCATCCAAATTGCCTAAGTTGTGTTCAGATGAGGTGGTACGACCAATCAAAGCAAAGATGATCACTTCACCTTCATCCTCTTACCATATCTGTCTCGCTACCGCTGATACACATCTTAAATAACGAAATGATTACATTAAACAACTTTCTATCACTCATGAAATGAAAGAACACCATGTTCTATTAAGCAAACCACCAAATAACAAGTGATGAAGACCCCAACTTACCCAGCAAGAAATATAAGACGTCTGGTGTGTGTGTGTGTGTGTGTGTGTGTGTGTGCAATTGACATATTTCCAACAAGAGGGTGGTGTCGTCTGTTTGTTTATATAGTGTTGTGGTGTCCTAGCTTCTTCGATAAAGTTCACTTGGTTCCACATGTCTGCACTGCTTGTTAAGCTGTTCATGTAGTTTTCATAATATGTTGTGATATCAGAATCATGTATTTGTCAGTTTATTATTAATGGTGTCGGACCATCATTATTATCATTATTGCTATAGTTATTGTAGAGTGATAATGGAACAATTGATAGATTGTCCGATTACCTAATCTACTTCAAAACACACACACACACACACACACACACACAACAACAACAACGACAAAATTGGCAACAGATGTCAACCGAGCTGAACTCGACCCAGTTATGATGACTGGATGTTTGACAATTCTATTGATGATTTATTCAACTTAATTTATCAGCACAATATGTTCTGTATATATCTTTCTCTCCACAACACAGGGATAGAAGTTATAATGTTACTCGTGAATCATATTCTAAATATGTTTTTTTGTATTCCCGTTTTCGTGAGTATATTTCGAGATGGAAAAGTTTTGTTGAATCATAGATTCCTTATTATATTCTCTCATGATAACCCTATCATTGTAAGCATCGCCACGATTGAGTACCTCACCGGTTCTGTCCTTTGCGGTCAACAGTTCCTGGTTAAGTAAGGTCAACATGACGAACTGAAATGACAAATTATATTCACAGTTTCATTTTATCTTTTTAACTTTCGTACATTCCTAATTTTCTTTCTCAGTGTTTGCTAGTATCATACTACGTCTGCTGGACAGCTGAATCATTATAATAACAGTTACAACTGTTACCTAGTTACAGTAATGTCAGCTTGTTGGAGGCGTGTGTGGATGGTATTTGTGTTACGGGAGAAGGTTTTACACTCGTGTTACCCGTCTCTTAACCTTGTATATATATATTCTATATATCAACTCCTATATATGGATGCACACACACACACACACACACACACACACACAACACACACACAGACAGACTGACACGGACACACACACACACACCGTAGCCTATGCCACTTCATTAACCACGCCAGTGACGTCCCTCTGTCCGTGTGTCCGTGTGTGTGTGTGTGTTTTATAAGCATTTCATATAGTGTACCACAAAGAATAAAGAGAATGGACGTGAGGTGTCCAGTAGAGAAAACTCGTATGAGTTAGGTATATCTTGAGTATCACTCAGTGATCTTGTCTTTGAGCAAATTTTTGACATCTGGAAACGTAAATTTGATATCTAATCAGGCGACTCGTGTAATCATGTCATCAATTTACTTGTTAAGTGTTCTCCATTATAGATGGATGACAATGAAATTCATAGAATCTAATTAAGTGAACGAGACACACTTATAAAGTTCATCATGACGCACTCATGGTTGTTCATTGACTCTACCTTAAAAGTGGTTATAGAGCAATAGAGTCCAGAGACTAATACGTTTCTAATCTATAGGATTTAACCTTCTCGCTATATAAGAATCACCTCGTCAAGTAATTGGCTTTAGATCTTATTCTTGATATATACCCCAACTCCTTATACATCATCATTTCTTTCATCTATATTTTGATCGATGAAGTTCATCAGAACTCCAAGGATGTCACATAGTGTGCAAGTTTAGCAAATATTAACTATTTCGATTCTATAGGAATCAAATCAAGGAATTGATGAAAAAGAGTTTCTTGAATATATGAAGCTCTTCTCTTTAGAAAAATGTATTAGTCTATTATCGAATACTATTCATTCTCATACATCAGATTGTGTATAGGAAAATCTATTATTTGGTATACTATTCTAAATTTTATATTCACTGCTTGGCTTCTGTAGTATGTTTAATACTAATCTGTAAAGAGCTATTACAGAATCATTGATAGAAATATAGCACTAATGACGTTCATTGATAGATTCACAAGGGTTATCTATAACATTTTTGACTAGTGTCTGTTGTGAATAGCTTGTAGGGTGGAATGTAAGACTTAAATGAGCATAATCGTAGATCATACAATAAGGAAGGCATGATTTAGTAACATCATGAAGACAAAGGTAGAACTCATTACCTACTTGTCAACATCACAAAGGTCTTCATTCAACTGCAATAATGGAATGTTCTTGTGTTCCTTCATGTGTTGTTCGTTGAGAACAATGAATTTTGCATGTTCTCCTTCACAACCCACGGAAATTACTCGTCTTTGTGCAACAATTTCGGTTTCCTGACGATATATATATTTTTTTTAACAGAATATTTTCCATAAAATGAATCAAAACGAGATGTTTGTCTAGGACTGAAATCTACGTATAGTGGTCATGTAACATGGAGTAAAGACGATGAATATCATCTGAGAAATGATGACTTTAGGCAATGAAGTCTTGAGATATGCTTGAAGATGAGCGTCATCAGGAGTGTGAGTCAAGTCCACAACATTATTCATATGTGTTATAATATTCACATGGGCTCCAAAAAAAGTTTCCAGTGTGTTCCTTTATCCAGAATGGTGCAAAAGCTTTCTCAAACTGTCAATTCTACCCTTTATTCCCACAAGATCAAACATAATGAAAGTACACATTAGAGAAATACATGGGAGTGGGAAAAATTTGATGATAAGGTAGTTTGTGAAATCACATTATTTGTATGTGATTCTGTACCAAGAGTAGCTGTAAGTCAGGTCATGATGGTCAATAGATATGAAAAGCAAATGGTAAGTCGACCCACTTTGAAGGAGTAACATGTCACCCAAAATTCATTCTCTATAAGGTGATATATCATAAGTGATATCTTATGTTTAGGATGGAGTAGATATACTATGAACACACACACACATACACACACACACACACACACACACACACACACACACACACACACACACACAATCATGTGGAGCTCTACACAAACATATGGTGTAGTGTCACTACATTCCTATAGACTTCACATGAGTCCCTGTACATTATTCAGGAGTGGCGACTGCTATATGGAGGAGAATAACAGGAGTGCAACAGTAAGGTAAACAGAAGCACGAATGAAGGAAGCGAAATAGGTGAATAGGTCATGGGAAGAATGAGGAAGCCAATGAGTGAGAGTTGAAAGCAAACATATCATAAGGAAGGAGGCACTGCTGACCAATGATGATGACACAGAACTAGGAAACACCAGTAGTTTCTGTCGTGGAAAAAAAAAAAAGAATGATAATAATGCTTGTTTAATCTTGGTTACCTCGCTGGTCATGGTTGCCAGGTTGTTGACATGAAGAGAAAGTGCTTGTAATGCAGTTGTTATTAGGCAACGCCAGTGATGGAGTTGCTTGTCTTGTGTGCATGTGTTCCCTCATGGTCGTCCATTGTGTATAGCAGGTTGTAGACGTCAACTACCCAGGGAAAGACGGTTATCTTGTGACAGTATTGAGTTACTGAGGTGCCCGGACGCATCTCATGCCTTTCATATTAGGTTTGCTCGTCCTAATGTCTGTGTCCCCTCAACATTATGTTTCATGTTGTTTTCCTTCTATATAACATACACCTATACCCCACCCCCACTCTCTCATCTTCGATTCTTCGCAGTTTCCCTCATCCATTCTCTTTCCTTTTGTCTAATCATACTCCTTCCTTTCATCACTGGTCATGGCGAAGGCTTCCTCTGAGATAGAGACTCATGATATATAAATGATACACACAAATAGTGCTATCATCCCTCACCTTCTGCAAAGACAAAATTGTTACAAGAAAGTGAGTACAAATCCCTCCAGTAACATACATTTCATAATAGATTAAAATCGTTTCATTCAGTTCAAGATACAGAACATCCCTACTTAAGATATACCTGGATCTCTCTCCAGTTGTGAATATATATATATATATATATATATATATATATATATATATATATATATATATATATATATATATATATATATATATATATATATATATATTTATTGTATGTACTGTAGAAAATGTGCTTGTGTGATCAGTACTTGTGTGTAACAAGGAGAGAGTTCTACATTTGCAGGGACCTCTGAACTTTCTATGTCAAGTAAAACCTTGTCTAAGCATCTGTAAACAGCCAACATTACTGCCTCACCATTTAGTTATCTCCCTCAAGCGTCCACCAAGTCAACACTGAAGCAGCGCTTCAGATTTTTTGTTGTGGCGTTCAGTTACACTTGGCGCTACACCACTTGAAGGACTGTTCAGTATCATTATTCTTCACCTGATGTAAAAACTTGAAGGGTTTTATCTGGTCCCTTCTTATCTCTACTCTTCTCCATGGCGTGTGGACAGCAATGTAGGCTTCAGCCTCTCGTTGTCGCTCAGTTCCTCTAAATTCAGTGTGTGTGTGTGTGTGTGTGTGTGTGTGTGTGTGTGTGTGTGTGTGTGTGTGTGTGTGTGGGTGTGTCTGTCTGTCTGTATATATGTGTGTGTGTGTGTGTGTGTGTCTGTGTGTGTTGTTGATACAATGTTTGCATTACCCTGCACGAATGCCACCTGTCCTAGTATTTATTCATCTTCCCTTCTCTTCTACGTCTGTTCCAGCCTCTTTGAAAAATGCATTTTCAACAACTTCTCATTTTTCTTTTGACTTCCTTCCGTGTATCTCTGTTCCCTCACATCTCGCTCGAGTCTACAGCAGTTTAAGTTGTCATCAGCTATCCCAGTCTACCCTCACAACTTGATCCATTTACCCTCTCACGTAAAGATTGTTCTTTTTCTGTCTTGCATAGGCATTACTTTGGTTTATGCTCATGTGTGCTGGCTGCTTGTATTTCCCCACCATTAGCCAGAGAACCATGTATCACTCGGCACAGCGCTCCATTACGTAATTACATGTGCCTCTTGGCAACTCAAGGGTGGGTCATTTTGAAACAAAATTCTTTCACTATACTTCAACACCATCATGTCTCATCCAACCATTATGACTCGACCCTTTCTAAATGTGCAGGTTATCTTTTTTTCCCATATCCTACTGAAGATTTCGTAAAGTATTTTTCATCTATTCCTATATTTCTCTCTCCTTAACCCTCTTCATATTCTAGTTAAGGCCAGGCATTGCTGACGACTTTCTTTCGTAATGCTTAATCTATTCTCTCCTCTTCATCATCTCATTTTTCCTATTGCTTCATCATCTGTCTTCTCGTCATACATTTACCTCCGTCTGTTCTACTTGACATAAGCTTACTTCTGTCGCCTATGACATCTCGTATCTTCTGCCGGCCTCAAGGGTCACCACAACAGACAGATATCTGTTGTGGTGCATGTGGGACTCCCAACTGCTTCGCCCTTGAGGATGAGAGGGATATTACGTGTGCATGTCAGACCTTGAAATGTAATCTTCTTGTTTATGAAAGTCGCAAACTGTTTACTGAGCATATCATCAAACACACACACACACACACACACACACACACACACACACACACACACACACACACACATATGTATATATACATATATATATATATATATATATATATATATATATATATATATATATATATATATAGATATAGATATAGATAGATAGATAGATAGAGAGAGAGAGAGAGAGAGAGAGAGAGAGAGAGAGAGAGAGAGAGAGAGAGAGAGAGAGAGAGAGAGAGAGAGAGAGAGAGAGAGAGATGTTAATCCTCAGAGAATCTAGATATTGTATGCCAAGGTCATCACCCAGTGTTGCCAGACCCAACCCGTACTGCGGAATGCCACATTTCGGGTCGACATCAGTTTCATTTCTTGTTCTCTTTCGTCGTGGATATCAAGAAACATTTTAATGGCCTGCTATTTTCAATTTGCAGAAAGGATATCAGTAACTCCACCTCCACCGTCTAGTAAGTTATAGGAAAACTAAGATTCCCTTTGGGTTGGACTGCATTCCTCTTCTTGCTTGACCTGTTCATAGTGAAATTCTACAAGAGCATATAGCAGGCACTAGCCAAACCCACTGCTCTTATTTTTCGGTCATCGAATCTTCAAGTGTTTTCCACGATTCGTTATCGACTTTGCTGATAAGAGAGGAGAGAGAGAGAGAGAGAGAGAGAGAGAGAGAGAGAGAGAGAGAGAGAGAGAGAGAGAGAGAGAGAGACGGTGTTAATTCCACCGACACAGATCTCCATGAAATGCTCCGATACGTCACCACATTTGACGCCTGGACCCACGAAAGTCACGGAGGGGGACTGTAGTCAAGGTCTGAATGACTTGTAGGAAGAGTTGAAGGGGAAAAAAAAAAGGAAAGAAATACGAGATCCTTCACTGTCTCCAATGTCTTTCTTGAGATTAGGCATTTGTTTATCTTCGCTGTCTACTTTAACACTAGATCCTTGTTGGTTTTGAGACAGAGATGTCGATGATTTCCTTCAATAGAGGACGTTTTGTAGTTCTTTTATCCACACACACACACACACACACACACACACACACACCTTGGCTTGTGCGTTGAGCCGCGCACATCTTTGCACGCCAGCCACCTGGGCCAACACTCACCATGGAATGATTCGCTCTACATATCTTGACATGATGCAAGGAACACCCAGTCGTGTCCTACCTTCGTTGCAGAGTGGATGTTTTGCACACGTCTCGTCCACAGCCATCAGAAGAGAGAGACAGAGAGGGAGAAAGAAAGAGAGAGAGCGAGAGCGAGAGAGAGAGAGAGAGAGAGAGAGATAGCCGCTAACATTGCTCCTCATGGTAAGCGCATTACTGTTGACTAGTCTGTCTTGACCACCATCTTTGCTTCGCTTCAATATCAAGGGATGATAGATACTTTAGGGCTTATTCTACGAGGCTATACAGTCTAAAATTCCATTTGACTGGAAGTTTGGTTACCACAGACACCGCTGTCCTATCATGTCCCTCATTAAACCAAAAACATTTAAGTGACGAATGTTCAAGAATATCCAAATCCTGACGTGTTCATGTTCATGGTGAGCTGCTTCGGATGTTCACTGGAGAAGATAAAAAAAGCAGTCTCGTAAGTTCGCTTTCCGGATGATCAAACATTGATTCATGAGCATCAGTGACACACAGTGAATCATTGCGTATCTGTAAAGTGAATAAACGAAGCATTGTCTTAAGTCTACACAGAACACGAGTGATTCCAGGAGACTGTATTAGTAAGAAATACTGGTTGAGGTTTGCAAGATAACTGTCATTGTTCTCATAATTCTGCTGAAAATCAATTATTTCGAGAAGTGTGGTGAGGTGAGAGAAACTGAGAGGCATACATAAGTTTCAAACCTGTGAAAGGAAATTATAAGATCAGGGAATGCATGAGTGACTAGATTAGAAGAAATATAAAGCAATGATACTTTCCATCTTTAAGACTAAAAGCTTCGTAAATCAATAAATTCTTTATTTAACTACTCGGAGATTCGAAGAATTCATTGTGTAACTGTATCATAATTACCTCGATAACCATCATGAAAATAGCATGTCTCTGCTATCGACTGTTGTACACATATCCTTAGAAATTTCGGTATCTATATTTGTATGTGATATATCGGTATCTATATTTGTATGGGCTATATCGGTATCTATATTTGTATGGGACATATCAGCTATGAATAGATAAAGATGCGTACGATATCATGACAGAAAGATAAATGTTTGTTCTTCATTTAGCTGTCGCGCATCGCAACTTCAAGGCAGCTATGTCTCTGACAACAAGTTATATAGGGACGGTAGAGCGCTTCCTTAGAAAGGTATTCATTGCCATTTGCTTCTCATTTGCTTTGATGTATTCAAAGACTGACCTTCAACAGACTACTTGGTGATGGCTGATGATGAGGCAATGATGAGATGAGGTCCTCCACGCTCGCCTCTCACAATCTCTGGCTACAGGTACAGCTAAGTAGAAAGGTACAATTGATTTCACTAATTCTACAATTCATTCATGCTGTTTCTCAAGATAACCTCTTTACTTTTGATGGACAAAGATATCATGTGTGGGATTAAATGATTGTCATTTATATCGACGCTTCTTGTGTACTTTCTTAAGCAAAAGTTTTGATATCTTTTTATTTACATTATTCTCGAAATTCAGTTCTACATTATCTTTAATCTCGCTTTTTACAGTGTATGTGTGTGTGTGTATGTGTGTGTGTGTGTGTGTGTGTGTGTGTGTGTGTGTGTGTGTGTGTGTTATACGTCTATCTCTGCGCCTTTTTACGTTTCTTGATCATCATTGTGTCACTTGATTACTTTTCTACGCTGTTTTCCTGAGCTTTTTCTACTGTGATTCTTAAATCCTTATTCTTTTTTTTCATGTTTTAACCCAACTTTTTACAACGTTAAAGATTTTTTTTACAACTCTTTCCCTCAACCTCTTACAACGTTAAAACTTTTCGTGTTCTGAATTTTGCCCCCATGTATTTACAATTTCATTTTTCTTTTTGTATTTTTCTTTCACATTTTCCTTTACAGATCCTCTTCATTGTTGTGATTTGTGTATTTCTGGACCTCTGGGTTTCCATCGTTGCCGAACCTGTCGGACGTTTGAGAACGGACAACCCCGTCACTTCTTTCCCAGGGAAGGCGACATGGGGTTACAGCTCAGACGTGAGTGGCCCCATCTCCATCAGCGGGGGGGCGACCGAAGGCGTCGCCAGGTCCTTCGACACGTCTTCGGGAGCGACCATCCGTGGAGGGACGACGTATGGCACTACCCTCGGCCGATGGATCGGGAAAGCCACGCCGATCGTGAGGACAGCTTCGACGAAAGTCGTCTCCTCTGCCGTCTCAGTCGTGGACGAGGAGCCAGGGAGTGGAATTGACGTCCCTTATGAAACGACGACTCGTACACCATCGTCTCCGCTACCTCCGACTCGTCAACCGCCTCCGTTGCCTCCGACTCGTCAACCGCCTCCGTTGCCTCCGACTCGTCAACCGCCTCCGTTGCCTCCGACTCGTTTCGTTCCATTTGACTTTAGAAGGAGGAGGATATACCCTTTTCTACCCTATACGCCCTTCTACTTTCCACAACTTGATCCATACTTCCGCGGCGGAGGAGTTCAAGGAAACGTTGGCCCACTAACACTGGTGTATGGGAGGCTTCAGAGCGATCCTGCTTACGTTCACCCACAAAGTTCAAGCATAAAAGCGAGCAAGTTAACCAGCGATGAAGAGGTTAAACCACTAGGACACAATGAATCACAAGGAGAACTTCTAAGCGAATCATTACCTTTGGAAAATGGGCAACAATTGCAAAAATTAGGTTCTGATGATAACGTGCCAGTTGCAGTTAGAGAACAACATTTAACAGAGGATAATGACAGCGTCTCTCAAGAGCTCGCTGGCGTATCTGGGAGGAACTTGAATCTAGATGAATATTTATTGAGCGACGGGATAGCCTCATCTAATGATCTGTACCTGTCAGATGAATTCAACTCTACAGATAAAATGGATGCAGTGGATATGACGCTTTCAAGTGAGCAAGTACATTCAGTGCATGAACGTAATGTAGAGAATGAGTATATCTTCTTTAACCAAACCGCATCATATACAGGAGATGGTACACCAGAGGAATTTGACCCATACCAGGCAGCTTCACTCACACAGACTGGCGTAGCTGAGGGCGCCCGACATGACCAAATGGTTATGGCTTCCATCTTCCTAAAACCTGCTTTGGGAGGTAGCATCTTGCCATACTTCGAGGAAGAAGATATGTCTTCCTCTCCTTCCCATCAGAGTGCATCACCAGGTAATTTTGTCGACCTGCTTACTACGGGATACGGTTCGAACCCTACGAGGACGAGGCAGCCTATACCGAGGTATATCATCGTGAAAGACCAGAATCTCGGTCGTGTGACGGTTTTGGGTTCTGATCACGAAGCTTCCTCTGGTGGTTCGGGAACATCCCCCTCGGGAAGTGAATCCTCTACCAGTACTGTTCTTGAAACCATTGACACCAAAGGAGAAAATGTAACAGAAGGAGATCGTAAAGAGTTCGAATCCCCGTCGGCTTGTATTCGCGAAGGCGGAACATCCAGAGGAGTGGCGCTGCAATCTCCCTTCAATCTTGGTGATCCTCTGGCCATTCTTCTCGTTATGCTCTGCCTCAGGTACCTATTACCCGAATGAGACAATGACTCAAAACAGTGAATCATCCATATAACAAGAACTGATATTTTGCCATGTAATTGTATAAAAAGTAATAGTTTTCTGAAGGGCACAGTTGTATAAACACTTCACAAACAGGATTAAAAAAGATAATCTTGAAGACTGAGATTTATTTCAGACATTGGACACCTAAGCTTTACGATGATTACCAACGAGAGGTAGAGTTGGTCATGATCTTACACCAGGGAATGCTATAAATACTTCCATGATGTTTGAGTGGAGTTTGAATGCTTACAAAGTAGATGATGCGCGGCTATTCACCATCGGCCTTAGGGAGCAGGTCTTGAATCCATAAAAAAATGATATACGTAAGATCATGGCAGATCTACTCTGGACCAAAACTCGTCAGCTTGGAAATTACCTCACACTTGCACGATAATATCTCATGCAAGGAGACAAAGTGTCTACCATTTGAAATGGAAGTGAATTTTGGATCTCTTGTTCATTAGTCATGTAGATATTCTTTTACAGGATTGCACATTCATCACTAAATGCAATAAGAGTATGATTATAGAAGTGAACTTCAATATTAGTTTCAAGTACCCAGTATGGGACTAACATACTATGTACACACACACACACACACACACACACACGCACATATATATATATATATATATATATATATATATATATATATATATATATATATATATATATATATATATATATATATATATATATATATATATATAGTATCGTTTTCTTATCATACTTGCCTCATTATTATCGTAATACAGCCACTGTGAAGCAGGTTTCCATTCAACACAATCTCTCCCTTTACCCAGGAATGTTCCACAGTCTCGAATGAAATGAAAAGCGAACGGTAGCCAAGATGCGATCGAGCGAGAAGATATATATGATGCCTGTAAATGTGTGTGACCTGTTACTAACACCTACACAGTAACACATCTCCTCTCACCGCATAGAGGATAAGTAAGCAAGAGGTTAAAGCAGATGCAGAAGAAGTAACAGTTATGAGAATATAACCTTCTGGAGTACAGTGTGTAACTAGGAGGCATTCAATACATTAGAAAAAAAAAAAGAGCATCTTATATATTCTTAAAGTCTTTTATGTTCTTGAAGATAAGCGTATTCTCGTTCCCAGTCTTTCAAAACTGCTTCAGTAGAGAGTTCCATTGCTTGGATATATACGTATACCTTCACGTTATGGCTGGGTGACTATACAGAACAGCGACATGGTGAGCGAGAAAGGTAAGGAGACCATTTTCCGCACACTGAGCGACTTCTGTGTCTTCAAGGTCAGACCTCACACAGAGTTGCCATATTACTGCAACTTCCGCCACATCTGGGGGACGATGTGGTGTAGAGCCACAGTCTTGACCTTATTATCAGCCGTGTATTATTTGTGTTAGTCTAACTCCACTACGGCTCACGCCTGGCATAATAAACCTTTAGGTTTTGGTCGACGAAAGACTTTTGCTATCGGTCAGTCTGTGTGACCTACCGTGCGTGAGACACGGAGTGCGACAGCGCGCACAGTGCAGGATGCAGGAACATTTGTAATTGCTGACTTCAAATGGCGTGTGTGCTGCAGTTTCCATGCGAGTTTTCCCTGATTTATTTATTTTCAGCCCTGAAGCCAGTCATCTGTCACACGGAACTCGCCATTATTATATGACAACACAACGTTGGATACAGAAGTGCTGCTGGAGAGAGCTGGCCTTTGATGTCTCTTGAGATGAGACATAATTTCAACTACGAACCGTGCCTCAGTCGCTAGTTAGGATGACACAAAGTGTATGATCATCAGTATACGTGTAACAGTTAGTATAAAAATAACATGACATCTGCGTTCCCATAGTTTCTCCACTAGAAACATCAAAAGGCTTATTTTAGAAAGCTTCGTCATCTCGTTATTGCTGGAGCTATAGCACTAACCTTAACAGGAAAAAAAAGAAAAAAAAACCAATCTCAGACATGTCATTTATTCCCCCAAATATCTTATGGCAACCTGTACATCACTTATCTTTGAACTCCTTTGCCCTTTTAGTTTGTTATCTAACTGACAGATAGATAAATATGTTCATGTACTTATTGATTCATTAGATGATTTATCTGTTCAGTCTTGATATACAAATGAATCACTAATCATGACCTTCTGTTAGGTTGCACATCTTACCATGGTTATAAAGTTGGAGTTTTTAATGACACGTGAAATCTAGCATTCGTCTGTAAGGGCAGTTTCCCTTATGTCCTCGTCTTTAGTGACGATGACGGTGTTCGTCTGTAAGGGCAGTTTCCCTTCGTCTTTAGTGGTGATGACGGTGTAAGGTTTCCGTTAATTTTGACCAACGGCCAAGAGCAGTAATTCATAATGAAGGCACATCACATGGGCTAAAGTTTAATTATGTCAGCATACATTACTCAAGAAGCTGTGAAATTAGCATGGCCTCCTTTTCGTCGAAAGTGTGCAATACCGCAGGCTGGTCACTGCAATTCTCTCACCACATCTATGTTGGTCTATCAAACATTTTGCCAAGAAGAAAAGAATGTTTCGTAATTCTGTAGCAATAACACCAACAAAGTAAAACATCATTTCTTTCTATAAACTGATGCCAAGACATAAAAATCACATCGTTTGACTTTCACAAGTTTCCAATAGATGGCACTGAGGTGAATTACATTATGTTTATACATTTCCTTAAACTTATAGATCAGATACATGTGTATGTGGGTAGGCTGGGCCATTCTTTCGTCTGTTTCCTTACGCTACCTCACTAACGCGGGAGACAGCGGCAAAACAAAATAAACAAATAATATATATATATATATATATATATATATATATATATATATATATATATATATATATATATATATATATATATATATATCAGGATAAAAATGAATTAGAAATGAAGCAAACTAACATATGGAGTATTATAACTTATCCGGCATTAAGGATATTAGCTCTGACGCTTTTATTTCAACTTCAGATGGTTCGTCTCTCCACTTGCTGTTTGTAGGTTTATAATGGGGTTTCTTGGTCAGTATTGAGGACACTGTTATTACTTCCTTATGACCAACCTTTGATGATACAAATATTGATCAGGGTTGAGGTTTGTGGTGTTGCTGAGTGCTTTCTTCGTCAACACTACTCCGGCCTTGGACGCATTCGAAACTGGTATAAAAGCCTCGCTTCACACACTGCAAAAGCAAGAGCTGTTCCAGTCACCACACAGTCAACATGGTAAGCTGCACAACATGTTGTTACGATGAATTGTATATTCTTTTGATATATTTCCTACAATCTAAATACATTTAGAAACTTATAATTATCACATGACACCAGAATCGCTAAAGCATATCACATGGTTTACAAACTATTGCTTCATGACTTATGAACTACTGAAGTATTCATTATATAAATTCAAAGAATAATATTTCATTATTCTTTCATTTATGTAAATCAATATTCTAATCATATATAGGGGTGTGGAAGCAACATGTAAAATGTTTTCTTTATCAAATTATCACACTAGAAACTGAATTTAGAAAATTAACAAATGTGGGGAAATTTGATCTATAAACTTATATGTGAACGAAAGTAAAGGAAATAATAACAAATGATGCATTCTTGTAATTCCAGTATCGCACCACCATCGCCCTCTGCCTAGTGCTGCTGGTTGCTTCCAGCCTCGCTACACCTTCCTCTGGTACACATAGTGGTGGCGGAGGTTCCTCTGGTACACATAGTGGTGGCGGAGGTTCCTATGGTAGACATAGTGGTGGCGGAGGTTCCTCTGGTAACGGTGGAAACGGACATGGAAGTTCCTATGGCAACGGTGGAAATGGTAATGGTAATGGCAGAGGTTCCTCTGGTAACGATGGAAACGGACATGGAAGTTCCTATGGCAACGGTGGAAATGTTAATGGCGGTTCCACTCACAATGGTCAGAGTGGAAATGGCGGATATCCACCTTATTATGGATAGTAAACAAGCAGTATACTGGCATTCACTTGAAAAATGAATTCTTGTACATATATATAACATCAGAATTGCTTGGCATCCACCTAGATTTCCGTCACTGTTTTTTTTTCAAAGTAATTCTTTACGACTTTTCAAGATGTATTGTGATCTTGCCCCTGTATTTCCTGACATTTTGTAACAGCAGTGAATAAAACCAGGTACAATGTTTGTTGGTTTTTTTGAGTATTGTGTTGAATCAACATGGAATTCCTGACCTGATCTTCAGTCAATTACAAATTAGACAAGACTATATTTTTGGTTAAGCATTAGTTAAGTTGCATTTACCTGATGAGTATCATTTACCTGATGATTAGCACTTACCTGATGAGTAACGCTTGTCTGATGAGTAATTCTTGCTTGATGAGTAGCACTTATTTGATGAGAAGCACTCGTTTGATAAGTTGCATTTGTTTAATGAGTAGCTCTTGTTTCATAAGTAGCACTTCTCTGATAAGTAATACAATTAGATGAGTAGATCTATGGTGAAGAAAACAATAGAGCTGATTAGATATACTTTAACAGAAGACTCTGTAATCAAATATGACGAGCAAACTTCAGTGTAGAAAGCTCTCAACCAAAATTATATTTCGCTTTTTACTGTTCTAAGGATCTCACATGACATAATGATAAGAGTAAATCATACTTCATCAAGAGATCAGTTTTCTGTTTTACGTTTAACACCTCTTTACATAAACAATATTTTCATCATATATCAGTGTTTATGACTTACAACCATAAGACCTATAGAAAGGGTTGACGACAAAGTTATCGATCTATATGTTTATAAGGGACTGAAATTTGTTTATTGTTGACGTTCATAAGCTCTGTATGATGCAGACAGTCCTGACACACATTTCTTAACGTGATAACATTGTATCGTCTGTTCAAAACATTCTTATTCAATGTAAATTATACTTGTAAATCAATGGTGATGCAATGGCTTAGAAATCCCCGTTGTATGCAGGAGGGAACAGCATCTACCAAACTGGCATAGGAGAATTATACAACATACGTATCATAGGCTAAAAATTTTTAAACACATTCCCACTGTGCGGTGAACAAAATATAACAAACATCTATTTTAATCTTTCACAACTTTCCCTATAACAGGTCTACGTAATTTCAGTGGACATCTATTTTTTTCAAGGAGGTTTGAAAAATGCTGAAATGTTTTTTTAAGGTGCACGTAACATATGAAAACTTTTCATGCAGCTAAGTAGAGGCAAATATGGTCAGTCAATACACATCGTACCATCAGGAGGGTCACTTGGATCATCATCTTCGCCAAAACTTACCAACATTCACACACCTGAGTGATAATTGCTCCATACAAATTTCAATACGTTGAGTTAGGGCTACTACTTCCCCATTGTAACTTTCATTGGCTGCAACCTCCGTTGTGTCGACAAGAAATATGATCATCCTGCATGAGAAATATAGTGATAGCATATTGATAACATATCTTTACGCTCCGTATTCTCTTGATATCAATCATATGATAATCTATTAAGCTTACGCAACTGAAATCAACTATCATGTAGTGATTTACACCTTACGACATGTGTATTCTGTCAATAACGCAGCCTCTAAAGCAATATTCGGTTTAGTCAAGAATGATTTATTAGCTTGAAGACAACATATGCTATCAATGTAGATGGAAAACAGTAATGCAATTATCTATAACATATAATTCACTATACATTTGACATTTGAAATAATTATCTACTCTAAATTTGAAAGAGAGTATTCCATCTTGATAGTCAAACCTTTAATACTATAAATCCGATGGTTCTATAGATATTCATATGGCAACAATGAGAAAGGAGCAAAGAAAATCTGCAATGAAGCTACGATGTTGAACTCACTCCTCTGAATAACCAAGAAACTTTTAACTAGAAAACTGGGAGCATGAACGTGCTACCCCCTGGCGGAAGTACGAAGACCATCACGTAGAACTCGACTCTCCTGTTTCTTGTGGAAGGCGATAAGGAGGAACATGATTGAGGTGATGGAAATTTTCCCGTTCTGTATTTTCACTTTGTAAAAGAAAAATTCTTTCTCTTTTGATTGGGGTGGGGGGGTGGGGGTTGGAAAAAAGATAAAGGCGAGGCTCTTTCCTGGAAGTCTCAAATCCTAGCACTATCGGACTAGGGAAGGAGAGAAGAGTACGTATAAAAGATATGTATTTACCTACTCATTTCTATACATATATCAGAATAGATATATACTCAAAAATGAGCAAACCAAAATATAGAGTATAACAAGTTCTCCGACACTGAGGATATTGGTTCTGACGCTTCTATTTCAACTTCAGATGGTTCGTCTCTCCACTTGCTGTTTGTAAGTTTATAATGGGGTTTCTTGGTCAGTATTGAGGACACTGTTATTACTTCCTTATGACCAACCTTTGATGATACAAATATTGATCAGGGTTGAGGTTTGTGGTGTTGCTGAGTGCTTTCTTCGTCGACACTACTCCGGCCTTGGACATATTCGAAGCTGGTATAAAAGCCTCGCTTCACACACTGCAAAAGCAAGAGCTGTTCCAGTCACCACACAGTCAACATGGTAAGCTGCACAACATGTTCTGATATTGAATTGTATATTCTTTTGATATATTTCCTACAATCTAAATACATTTACAAACTTATAATTATCGCATGACTCCTGAATCGCTAAAGCATATCACATGGTTTACAAACTATTGCTTCATGACTTATGAACTACTTAAGTATTCATTATATAAATTCGAAGAATAATATTTCTTTATTCTTTCATTTATGTGAATCAATATTCTAATCATATATAGGGGTGTGGAAGCAACATGTGAAATGTTTTCTTTATCAAATCATCACACTAGAAACTGAATTTAGAAAATTAACAAATTTGGTGAAATTTGATCTATAAACTTATATGTGAACGAATGTAATGGAAATAATAACAAATGATGCATTCTTGTAATTCCAGTATCGCACCACCATCGCCCTCTGCCTAGTGCTGCTGGTTGCTTCCAGCCTCGCTACACCTTCCTCTGGTACACATAGCGGTGGCGGAGGTTCCTCTGGTAGACATAGTGGTGGCGGAGGTTCCTCTGGTAACGGTGGAAACGGACATGGAAGTTCCTATGGCAACGGTGGAAATGGTAATGGTAATGGCAGAGGTTCCTCTGGTAACGGTGGAAACGGACATGGAAGTTCCTATGGCAACGGTGGAAATGGTAATGGCGGTTCCTCTCACAATGGTCAGAATGGAAATGGCGGATATCCACCTTATTATGGATAGTAAACAAGCAGTATACTGGCATTCACTTGAAAAATGAATTCTTGTACATATATATAACATCAGAATTGCTTGGCATCCACCTAGATTTCCGTCACTTTTTTTTTCAAAGTAATTCTTTACAACTTTTCAAGATGTATTGTGATCTTGCCTCTATATTTCCTGACATTTTGTAACAGCAGTGAATAAAACCAGGTACAATGTTTGTTGGTTTTTTTGAGTATTGTGTTGAATCAACATGGACTTCCTGACCTGATCTTCAGTCAATTACAAATTAGACAAGACTATATTTTTGGTTAAGCATTAGTTGAGTTGCATTTACCTGATGAGTATCATTTACCTGATGATTAGCACTTACCTGATGAGTAGCGTTTGTCTGATGAGTAATTCTTGCTTGATGAGTAGCATTTTTGGTTAAGCATTAGTTGAGTTGCGTTTACCTGATGAGTATCATTTACCTGATGATTAGCACTTACCTGATGAGTAGCGCTTGTCTGATGAGTAATTCTTGCTTGATGAGTAGCACTTATTTGATGAGAAGCACTCGTTTGATAAGTTGCGTTTGTTTAATGAGTAGCTCTTGTTTCATAAGTAGCACTTCTCTGATAAGTAATACTATTAGATGAGTAGGTCTATGGTGAATAAAACAATAGAGCTGTGTAAATATTGTTTAACAGAATACTCTGTAATCAAATATGACGAGCAAACTTCAGTGTAGAAAGATCTCAACCAAAAATATATTTCGCTTTTTACTGTACTAAGGATCTCACATGACATAATGACAAGAGTAAATCATACTTCATCAAGAGATCAGTTTTCTGTTTTACGTTTAGCACCTCTTTACATAAACAATATTTTCATCATATATCAGTGTTTATGACTTACAACCATAAGACCTACAGAAAGGGTTGACGACAAAGTTATCGATCAGTATGTTTATAAAAGACTGAAATTTGTTTATTGTTGACGCTCATAAGCTCTGTATGATTCAGACAGTCCTGACGCATATTTCTTAACGTGATAACACTGTATCGTCTGTTCAAAACATTCTTATTCAATGTAAATTATACTTGTAAATCAATACTGATGCAATGGCTTAGAAATCCCCGTTGTACGCAGGAGGGAACAGCATCTACCAAACTGGCATAGGAGAATTATACAACATACGTATCATAGGCTAAAAATTTTTAAACACATTCCCACTGTACGGTGAACAAAATATAACAAACATCTATTTTAATCTTTCAAAACTTTCCCTATAACAGGTCTATGTAATTTCAGTGAACATCTATTTTTTTCAAGGAGGTTTGAAAAATGCTGAAATGTTTTTTTAAGGTGCACGTAACATATGAAAACTTTTCATGCAGCTAAGTAGAGGCAAATATGGTCAGTCCATACACATGGTACCATCAGGAGGGTCACTTGGATCATCATCTTCGCCAAAACTTACCAACATTCACACACCTGAGTGATAATTGCTCAATACAAATTTCAATATGTTGCGTTAGGGCTACTACTTCCCCATTGTAACTTTCATTGGCTGCAACCTCCGTTGTGTCGACAAGAAATATGATCATCCTGCATGAGAAATATAGTGATAGCATATTGATAACATATTTTTACGTTCCGTATTCTCTTGATATCAATCATATGATAATCTATTAAGCTTACGCAACTGAAATCAACTATCATGTAGTGATTTACATGTTACGACATGTGTATTCTGTCAATAACACAGCCTCTAAATCAATATTCGTTTTAGTCAAGAATGATTTATTAGCTTGAAGACAACATATGCTATCAATGTAGATGGAAAACAGTAATGCAATTATCTATAACATATAATTCACAAAACATTTGACTTTGGAAATAATTATTTACCCTAAATTTGAAAGAGAGTATTCCATCTTGTTAGTCAAACCTTTAATACTATAAATCCGATGGTTCTATAGATATTCATATGGCAACAATGAGAAAGGAGCAAAGAAAATCTGCAATGAAGCTACGATGTTGAACTCACTCCTCTGAATAAACAAGAAACTTTTATCTAGAAAACTGGCAGCATGAACGTGCTACCCCCTGGCGGAAGTACGAAGACCATCACGTAGAACTCGACTCTCCTGTTTCTTGTGGAAGGCGATAAGGAGGAACATGATTGAGGTGCTGGAAATTTTCCCGTTCTGTATTTTCACTTTGTAAAAAAAAATTCTTTCTCTTTTGATTGGGGTGGGGGGGTGGGGGGGGGGGGTTGGAAAAAAGATAAAGGCGAGGTTCTTTCCTGGAAGTCTCAAATCCTAACGCTATCGGACTAAGGAAGGAGAGAACAGCACGTATAAAAGATATGTATTTACCTACTCATTTCTATACATATATCAGGATAGATATATACTCGAAAATGAGCAAACCAAAATATAGAGTATAACAATTTCTCCGACACTGAGGATATTGGTTCTGACGCTTCTATTTCAACTTCAGATGGTTCGTCTCTCCACTTGCTGTTTGTAGGTTTATAATACAGTTTCTCGGTTAGTAACAAGGACACTGTTTTTACTTCCTTATGACCAACCTTTGATGATACAAATATTGATCAGGGTTGAGGTTTGTGGTGTTGCTGAGTGCTTTCTTCGTCAACACTACTCCGGCCTTGGACGCATTCGAAACTGGTATAAAAGCCTCGCTTCACACACTGCAAAAGCAAGAGCTGTTCCAGTCACCACACAGTCAACATGGTAAGCTGCACAACATGTTGTTACGATGAATTGTATATTCTTTTGATATATTTCCTACATTCTAAATACATTTAGAAACTTATAATTATCACATGACACCTGAATCGCTAAAGCATATCACATGGTTTACAAACTATTGCTTCATGACTTATGAACTACTGAAGTATTCATTATATAAATTCAAAGAATAATATTTCTTTATTCTTTCATTTATGTGAATCAATATTCTAATCATATATAGGGGTGTGAAAGCAACATGTAAAATGTTTTTATTATCAAATTATCATACTTGAAACTGAATTTAGAAAATTAACAGATGTGGTGAAATTTGATCTATAAACTTATATGTGAACGAAAGTAAAGGAAAAAATAACAAATGATGCATTCTTGTAATTCCAGTATCGCACCACCATCGCCCTCTGCCTAGTGCTGCTGGTTGCTTCCAGCCTCGCTACACCTTCCTCTGGTACACATAGTGGTGGCGGAGGTTCCTATGGTAAACATAGCGGTGGCGGAGGTTCCTCTGGTAACGGTGGAAACGGACATGGAAGTTCCTATGGCAACGGTGGAAATGGTAATGGTAATGGCAGAGGTTCCTCTGGTAACGGTGGAAACGGACATGGAAGTTCCTATGGCAACGGTGGAAATGTTAATGGCGGTTCCTCTCACAATGGGCAGAGTGGAAATGGCGGATATCCACCTTATTATGGATAGTAAACAAGCAGTATACTGGCATTCACTTGAAAAATGAATTCTTGTACATATATATAACATCAGAATTGCTTGGCATCCACCTAGATTTCCGTCACTGTTTTTTTCAAGATGTATTGTGATATTGCCTCTATATTTCCTGACATTTTGTAACAGCAGTGAATAAAACCAGGTACAATGTTTGTTGGTTTTTTTGAGTATTGTGTTGAACCAACTTGGAATTCCTGACCTGATCTTCAGTGCATTTTACAGTGAACCCGGTTGCATATTTTATTGAGCGTTTAATGAGTTGTATTTACCTGATGAATATCAATTACCTGATGAGCAGCACTTGTTTGAATTGTGGCTCCTTTTTGATATATGATAATTGCTTGATGAGTTGCATTTGTTTAATGAAAATCACTTGTTTGATAAGTAGAACTTTTCTGATATTTAATACTTGTTAGATAAGTAACACAATTAGGCTAGGAAAACAATAGAACTGTATAACTAAGCTTGACGGAATAGTTTGTAAACAACTAAGACGAGAAAGCTTCACAGTGGAAGTATCTTAATCAACAATACATTTCACTTCTCACCGATTCTCATGATCTTACGCGACTTATTAAGACAAAACGGTAGTTCATTAAGATACAAGGTTTCTCTTTTGCGTTAATTCCCTGTTCATGTAAAATAGAAAATATATTCAACATATATCAGCTTTTTTTTTCTGACAGCCATTAAACGTAGAGAAAAGGTTGAAAGCAAAGTTATCTTTTATTATAAGAGACGAAAATCTATATTTTCGTCCATGTCTGGCAAAAAAAAAGTTCAGTTAAATGAAAGCAGAGCTGACATCCGTACTTCAGCGTGATAACACTGCATCGTCAATTCATAATATTTTTATTTAACTTATACTTGTAAATCGATGCTGATATAACGGCATAGAAACGCTCCACTGTTTACATGTGGATAGATAATCTACCAAATTGGCAATTTAAAGGAGAATTATATAACATACATATCACAGGCTATGTGTCTATAGGTAAATGCCCACTGTGTGCTGGACAAAATATAACGAATACATTTATTGTTCAAAAATTTCTGTATAATAAGTATATGTAAATTTCAGCGTACGCCTATTTTTCCCACGTAGATTTGAAAGATATTGAAATTTTCTTATAGACACATCACAAATAGCATGAATCACACACACACACACACACACACACACACATATACATATATATATGACTGCAGTATGGGTTGGACTATCAAGGTTCGCGAAGGGAGAGTTTGAGGAATCCGTAACGGGTAACAACCAACAGAAGTGGTGATACTCACACAAACCACAAATGGAGGAGGTTAAACACACCTACACACACACACACACACACACACACACACACACATATATATATATATATATATATATATATATATATATATATATATATATATATATATATATATTATCCCTGGGGATAGGGGATTAAGAATACTTCCCACGTATTCCCTGCGTGTCGTAGAAGGCGACTAAAAGGGGAGGGAGCGGGGGGCTGGAAATCCTCCCCTCTCTTTTTTTTTTTTAATTTTTCAAAAGAAGGAACTGAGGGGGCCAGGTGAGGATATTCCAAAAAAGGCCCAGTCCTCTGTTCTTAACGCTACCTCGCTAACGCGGGAAATGGCGAATAGTTTAAAAGAAAAAAAAGAATATATATATGTATATATATATATATATATATATATATATATATATATATATATATATATATATATATATATATATATATATATATTATTCCAAGTAACATCTAGCAGACTATAACGGAAAGAATTTCCAGAACTTTAGTGTGGAAGCTACATGAAAGTAACTCATAGTTTAAGACTTTAACTGGGGATTCCATCAACTAGGGATGTATGCGATGATTGATAATTTTGTTACAGATGAAATTAGCGACAGAGAAATTCTCAATACATGACAGAGAACGGGGATTTCTCTGGTATCTGTAGACGCAGAGACGGGGGTACCCTAAACTCCAGAAGGGAACTAAACTCTACGTTATGAAATGAATCCATATGACGCATGACAGAGTTTGAAACTAACTTTATATATTCCAAACTTAGTAAACGGTCAGAATAACCCCGTCCAGGAAACATTCCAGCCAAAATAAATAATATCTACCAAAGGTTATCATGATTTTCAAAGAAAGAGCAATTAGAGTTTTGTCTTTCATCTTCACTTTTACAATGTCATCATTTTTCTTTAAGAGGATAGGCCACGCTCCTATGTGTTCTCTATTCCAAGAGGCATCCTAATTCCTAGAAAATGCTACTCATATTCAGCACGTTACTACCCCAGCATCTAAAGTATCAGGATAGTGCTTCAAGAACGTTGGCGAAGCTGGTTGACTTTGTAGGATCGGATTCGCTGATCTACCTCAGAGTTACAGACACTATAAGGCTGGCTCAAGGCCCTCTGAATAATCCTAGAGTGAACACAGAAAGGAAAATAAGTCAGCAAATGTTTTGATAACTTTTTATTCACTAGTCCAAAGTAATACTTCCTGTGAAGATCTCTGATCTACTTAGCAGGAAGTGATGAGTGGATTTCCAGTATAAGAAATTTGATTACTTTCCATAACTATTCCCGCCATTGTGGCCTCCCGAATTGCCACGATATCCGCCTCCATTGCCGCCACCGCCAAAGTTGCCACCACCACCATATCCGCCTCCATTGCCGCCACCGCCAAAGTTGCCACCATTATATCCACCGTACATAGCAGCGGCGGAGGCCACCACCAGGACGAGGCAAAGGGCGGTAATGGCTTGACGCTGGAGATAATTAGGGAACAGTGCTGTCGTTTAAGCTTCAATAGATTTCTATTTCCCTAACTCGCCTACATTTCTATTTCATTTAATCATTACTGTGATGGAGGAGACCCTTTGACAACGGCAAAGTTTCCCTTCACCTTAGCAGTGAATGGCTGTCCTCATATATACGTCGTCGGGCCAAAGGTAATGTGTGGCCACAATGCTCAAAGAGGCATTCACATCTAGTTAACACTTTACTAGTTTTAAGCAAGTTAAAAACTGAAGAAAGAAAATAACATATCGTTAAAGATTAGCAGACAGATAAACAATTAGTTGCACATTTTCTAAAGGTGACTGCTTACATTTTCACAATTTCTATAGACATATGACTCATAAGATATATATATATATATATATATATATATATATATATATATATATATATATATATATATATATATATATATATATATATTTGATGTCACAGTAATTTCCACAACTTACCATGTTGACTGTATGAAGTCTGATTCTTCTGTAGCTTGGGGTGAGGTTTTTGATATAACAGACTTGGTCGTATTCATCCAAGGCCTGAGTGGTGATGACGGTGTAAGGTCACCTTTACTCTCAAGCATCAAAAGCAGGAAACTGTTTAAAAGGTGATTCGTAAATACGTCATAAGCGTGTTCGCAATGCTTAGCAGGAAACGGAGAAAGTTACTTTATTTCTGCAGTCATAAATCATGAATACGCCAAATGCTTCACTCTGTCTATGAAGTCTGGAACAGATGATATGAAGAGTTTTCGTTTATGTTATCTTAAAAGCAATTTCTATCTTAATCCATTCAACTTTTTCTACATCTATACTGTACTGTGTCGTTGTTACCAATTGACATATCACCTCGGCCTCTAAGTCATCTCACTTTACGTCCAATTTTCCTTGTATTTGAAACAATCACTGTGGAAATATTTTGATGAATTTTGATAAATGAAAATCAGTGATAGAATCTAATTAACAACCTTACTTACATAAGATAATCTCAGAGCTTTTTAAAGTTAAAAACACTCACCCATGTTGCAGGACTCAACTCAACCTTGGACCCACGGGAGGCAAGGCAACAATATATTGTATGTAACTAATAAGCAAAACAAGGCTTCCATCGCCATCAGCTCCTGCCTTGTGGTTTAGAAAACCACAAGGATTTCAGCTTCTGACGCTGAGTTTCCTAACAGAAGGGCAGTTATCATAGTGTAATAAAATTTCATCCTTGATATTAAGGCTGCGCGTGTATCACATTAACATTAACTATCTTTGTAGGTAGACTGAATAGTCAAAGGTGGACTACTCTGGCGGTAGTTTGAACGCTATCATGAGTACTCAGGCCTCGAACGGATATAAGATTCGTACAAGATCCTCACTACAAATTATGGGAGAGAATAAGATGCACAATCGGTCCCACGCTCAAAATGGGAGGTGCTTAAAACTAACTCACCATCCAACAAATTGTAATGGAGAAGTTTTGTCCAAAATTGAAGTATAGAGCTTTGTTTATAACCGCATTCATAATTTGTAATTCTTTTACACTTTTATCTACATAACCAGATACCTACATTAAAAGAATAATAAGATAAAGACAGATTAGTCTGTACAGAATATATATATATATATATATATATATATATATATATATATATATATATATATATATATATATATATATATATATATATATATATATATATATGTTTAATTTGTTTATGGATGGGGTTGTTAGGGAGGTGCATGCAAGAGTTTTGGATAGAGGGGCAAGTATGCAGTCTGTTGTGGATGAGAGTGCTTGGGAAGTGAGTCAGTTGTTGTTCGCTGATGATACAGCGCTGGTGGCTGATTCGTGCGAGAAACTGCAGAAGCTGGTGACTGAGTTTGGTAAAGTGTGTGAAAGAAGAAAGATGAGAGTAAATGTGAATAAGAGCAAGGTTATTAGGTACAGTAGGGTTGAGGGACAAGTCAATTGGGAGGTAAGTTTGAATGGAGAAAAACTGGAGGAAGTGAAGTGTTTTAGATATCGGGGAGTGGTTTTGGCAGCGGATGGAACCATGGAAGCGGAAGTGAATCATAGGGTGGGGAAGGGGGCGAAAGTTCTGTGAGCGTTGAAGAATGTGTGGAAGTCGAGAACATTATCTCCGAAAGCAAAATTGGGTATGTTTGAAGGAACATTGGTTCCAACAATGTTATATGGTTGCGAGGCGTGGGCTGTGAATAGAGTTGTGCGCAGGAGGGTGGATGTGCTGGAAATGAGATGTTTGAGGACAATATGTGGTGTGAGGTGGTTTGATCGAGTAAGTAATAACAGGGTAAGAGAGATGTGTGGAAATAAAAAGAGCGTGGTTGAGAGAGCAGAAGAGGGTGTTTTGAAATGGTTTGGGCACATGGAGAGAATGAGTGAGGAAAGATTGACCAAGAGGATATATGTGTCGGAGGTGGAGGGAACGAGGAGAAGAGGGAGACCAAATTGGAGGTGGAAAGATGGAGTGAAAAAGATTTTGTGTGATCGGGGCCTGAACATGCAGGAGGGTGAAAGGAGGGCAAGGAATAGAGTGAATTGGAGCGATTTGGTATACCGGGGTTGACGTGCTGTCAGTGGATTGAATCAAGGCATGTGAAGCGTCTGGGGTAAACCATGGAAAGCTGTGTAGGTATGTATATTTGCGTGTGTGGACGTATGTATATACATGTGTATGGGGGTGGGTTGAGTCATTTCTTTCGTCTGTTTCCTTGCGCTACCTCGCAAACGCGGGAGACAGCGACAAGCAAAAAAAAGAAAAAAAAAAGGTTAAAGTTACATTCCCTGTAATCAAACTCCAGTATGAACTGAATGCTGAGTATTAGATGAACATGTGAAATCTAACATCACAATAACAGGTACGAAGCTTCCTTGTAAAGTGCGCTTATCAACGGCTTGAAACAATGATCTAATTAACGTTTGTCTCTCAAACACAAGAGAGACGAACCATAAAATAAAGCAGGTTGTCAGAAGCGTTATCAGTTCATCCTTATCAACCATTAGGTTCCCTGGAGAACGTAGGAGAGAATTTAGATAAAGAAAAGTTATAAATACCGTTTGCGACAGAAATATTTTCAGCATACGAGAAGTACATATGATATACCTTTAATTTTCGAAAGGTCTATAGTACAAAAACAAAACATATTCATCAAAATCTTAAAATGATTATGACTACTCTCTAAATTCATTAACGTAGGTCAAACTCTGGGAAATGATGCAATGTGTCCCTAATCTCTACATCTTATCAGGACAAGTAGACTTGGCTTTTTGAATGTCAGTTATCCCGGCAGAAACCCACATCATTATCAGAATGTATACGTGGAACTATATAAAAAAATAAAGTCGATGTATTCATATACTTTTATTGACATTTGATCCAAAATAGTAGATCAGATACAGGCAACCACATGAATTATCAAATGATGAGGGATATATGTTTTGAATTCAGGCAGCTTTATGAAGGTGAGACAACTTCTGCTTCACCGTCTAGGTGTTTGACAACCGTATGAGAATGTGTGCTGTAGTGATCTTGTTTATTTCCCATAGTGTCCACCTCGAAAACCGCCATTCCCATCTCCATTGCTGCCATATCCAGCTCCATTTCCGCCATCACCACCTCCATTTCTGCCATATCCAGCTCCATTGCCGCCATTACCACCTCCATTGCCATTTCCATTACCACCACCACCG
Source organism: Panulirus ornatus (assembly GCF_036320965.1). NCBI lineage: Eukaryota > Metazoa > Arthropoda > Malacostraca > Decapoda > Palinuridae > Panulirus > Panulirus ornatus. Next base: position 15,150,433 of record NC_092263.1, on the reverse strand, counting down.
CCATAGGGGCCATATCCAGCTCCATTGCCGCCATTACCACCTCCATTGCCATTTCCATTACCACCACCACCGCCATAGGGGCCATATCCATTTCCATTTCCATTTCCACCGTCGGAGTAGTCACCATTACTGCCACCATACATAGCGACAGCAGAGGCCACCAGCAGCACTAGGCAGAAACAGGTAATGGATCGACGCTGGAACTGGAAATAACAGTTGTTGATATTCACATTGCAGATCATGTTTACAGAAGATATCTAATCTATCAATCACCTTCTTCAAAAGCCATATTTTTCACATTCCTACGCCAAGAATGGGGAAAAAAAGAGTTTAAATCTTCAAAAGCCATATTTTTTACATTCCTACACCAAGAATGGGGGAAGAAAAGAGTATAAAGAGAGAGTTACATGATTTTGGATAAAACTCTTAGATGATATATTCACACATCATGCTTCTAAATTCCAACGATTACGCTATGATGATGATTTTATTATGCTTTTCTTTATTTTACCTTTCTAATGAAACACTTTAGTATTCTATAACAATTTTGAACTAACAAGTTCTAGGACTAACATCGGTGGAGATAATCAATTGAAAAAAAAGTTTTTCAGAACACTGCTCAGTGTTATATACTACACATGTTTGAATTCCCACAACCTACCATGTTGAGTGTGAGGTAGCTGGAACACTTCTTGCGCTCATGTCGTGTGCAATAATGCTTTTATACCACCCTCATAGACGTCCAAGGCCTGAATGGTGATGACAGCGTTAATTACCTCAGTGCCATGAGAAATATCCCTGAGTAAACATTTAGAAATTGATGTTACAAATAGTTTGGTCATGATGTAGCAAAAGTGTATTACTTATAGTGAGCAGGGAACATATCCGGATCTGTTCGACCTCAATTATAACTATGAAGGCTCGTTACCGGTGATCAACTACATCGGGAATGACCTTCCCCATCCCGGAACCATCACTGAGGTGTGTAATTTGTGCTTGTATGTGTGCACACTACTGATCATCCAGCAGTGCATTATAGACGTGCCTTAAGTGTACAATATCGATCAGTAGGTAGTGTATTGTGCTTATGTGCACAATCATGATGACTTAGCAATGTATGATGGGTTCATTTCATGGATAACTGTGGTATTCATTCTAAATCCTTTGTTACCTAGACGATGATGCTATACCTATCCAGTGTATCTTCAGTCATGCCTCAGACACAACTTACATTGAGGATCTTTGGAAACTTTCTTCTCAGAAACCACTTCTACTGCATTATTGAGGAGTGGAGAGTAAAGAGATATGCCTTAAGAACATCGGTTAAATAAAATAAGCTAATCATAAATAGCATGACTGCTGTCCTGGGAGACTTGATATCAACACACCATATGTAAACTCGTATATACATGTGCACATAACCGCAGGGAAGACTGAAAAACAATACGTCCCACTTGCACTTTCATGTATCATATATCTGTTTGTTTTCCCTTGAAGATATGATATACAAAAGCGCACTTGTGACTTACCGAGTTTAATTTTTCATGCGGTTATCAGCAAGTACTTAGATCATGCACATCTCTATGATATATCTACACACACACACACACACACACACACACACACACACACACACACACACACACACACACACACACACACACACACATACACACAGGATTATCT